>NW_012101588.1:1534415-1545743 GCF_000951045.1 Mandrillus leucophaeus
GTGGGTGGACATTCAGCTCTCTGCTTAGCCCCATTGACAGCTGGTGGTGGCGGGTATGGACAGCTTTTCCTTTGGTGTTTTGGGTGGGTAAGCATTATCAAAAAGGTTCTTCTTGTGCCCTTTTCTTGATCCTTTGGTTATAGGGATGGGTTTCTTTACCTGTACCTATTGGCAGTTCCGGGTTGCAGGCTTCTCTAGTGTCCAATCTAGGATATATGAGAGGATAAAAGAAAACCCAGGAACTCACCTCTGTGTTGTTCCTCAAGTCTTGATGTCCCTAGAAAGCTCTTATTTTTTCCATCTTTCAATTTTCCTATGTTTATTGTATTACGTCCAGGGTTTTTAAGTTGTAAGAGGAAAGACTAGTAAGAAATTGGGCTGCTCCATCTTCACTGGAGTGGGAAATCTGATCGCGTAATTTATCAGCCAAACTGAGAAACTCTGGGAGTGAAAAAGGGTTCTAACTGTTAGGGTACCTGAACAACTGGCATGACATGGAACATATGGTATGAAGTCTTTGATCCTGGATAATATCAAGTACAAATCACTTTGTCACTGTCACTCAAGTCCTGTCCACAATTTCAGGAGCCCCACTCTATCAGATGGTGCTCAGGGTCTTGTTTCTTTTCTGACCACTAATGTGGAATTTCCAGGGAGCACTTGTCCTTCTCCCTTCTGGTTACAGTACCCATGCAGGGCCAGGGATGATAACGATGGAAGTGGGGACAGAGGCTACCCCAAGACTGAGCTTTTTTTGCTGCTTTTGGGACATGGTCAGTTGACCTCCTGGGAAGGCCAACAGTCCCTGGCAGCAGTTTGTGCACCAGCATCAAGACTGAGTAGTCCATGCTACTCACTTTTAGTGGCACGTGATTCTTCTGGGCACAGGACCTTTGTCTTTCCAGGGCTTAGAGCATTCCTTTAAGGTTATGTGGTGCTTATTGTGAAGCTTGTTTATTTTTTCAAGTAGTCTCCAAGTCTGCTGTTACAAGGCCTGTCCCAAGGTGAGTCCCTATTGGCTGCCAGACCCTCCAAACCTGCTGGGTCCTGATCGACGTGCCTTTATTGGATGGTGATTATTTATACTTCCTCTGGAATCGATACCATAGAGAAGGACCCTCTGCCTTTTCCAGCTACTGTCTTGTCTCAGTTACGCAGAGAAAGACCCTCTATGGATATAATAGGGACTGGGCCAATCATACTCTAGAGCAAATTGGGATTACCCTTCAATTTCCTTAACTTATCCAATATATATTAACCACACTAGAAATTATTAGTACGCTTGGGGGAAGGGGCAAGATTTCATGTGGTTCTTAAGATTTACAGCCATCCCAGACACAGCACATATTAAAATCAAAGTTTAAGATAGAGCAATAAACTTAAATCTGGACTGATGTTAGGCTGTGAGTTCACTGGCCGAAAGAGCTTTTTGGGCTGGGAATCTAAACGGCATATTCATACTTCACTTTTGGATACATTTTTGTACCCTTGATGTCTAGAAAACAAGCAGTCAAAAAGGTTATTTGTGTTATTTCTGAGAGGCCAATTTATAGCTAATTTTGGTGTCAGAGACATAGTATAATACTGTTAGTGATTAGACTCACTACGGATGGATTATGGAGCCAGAATGCCTGCCTTTTAATCTCAGCTCAGCCATTTAACCCCTTTGTGTCTCTGATTCCTCTGTAAAAAATAACAGAACCTACTTCATTAAGTTGTGAACATTTATATATGTGCATACATAGTGTTTAGAATAAGGCCTTGTACAGCCAAGCACGGTGGCTCATGTCTGTAATCCCACCACTTTGGGAGGCCAAGACAGGCGGATCATGAGGTCAGGAGATCGAGACCATCCTGGCTAACACGGTGAAACCCTGTCTCTACTAAAAATACAAAATATTAGCCTGGTGTGGTGGCGGGCACCTGTAGGCCCAGCTACTTGGGAGCCTGAGGCAGGAGAATGGCAGGAACCCGGGAGGCAGAGCTTGCAGTAAGCCGAGATCATGCCACTGCACTCCTGTCTGGGCAACAGAGTGGGACTCTGTCTGGAAAAAAAAAAGAAAAAAAAAAAAAAGGCCTGGTACAAAGTATTTGACACAGGTTAGCTCTTACTCATTTGAATAAAAATTTCATAATACATATCAGTTTATTAGCATTTATAAAATCCACAAATTGCATCAGCAGAGTATTTTAATGTTGAAAAGAAGAAACCACTAGCATTTGAAAGCATGAAAAGTTGTGTTAAAACTGACTTAAGAGATGTTTGCAAAGAAAATCCCATTAGTCTGAGGACAGAGTTCATGAGCAAAAAGACATTGCCTTTTGAGAGTTACTGTCCAGCACTCTGTATTGAGAGAGAGAATGCACATTGGCACAAACTCTTTGAAGGGCATTTTGGTAACATTTAGCAGTTTTTCTTGAAAAAGCTTACATCCTTTGGCCTAGCACTTTTACTTCTCGGACTGCGTTCAAATTAAATAATCATAGTGCAAGCTATATTTGTTTACAAGGATGATCACTGAGTCATCACATATAATAGCCAGAAACAAACAAACGAAATGAACATATCTTACAATAAGGAACTTTCTGGATGAAAAATGAAGTTCTGCACATTTATAATTAAACAGACTGGGCATGATGGCTTATGCCTGAATCCCAGCACTTTGGGAGGCCAAGGTGGGTGGATCACTTGAGGCCAGGAGTTCAAGACCAGCTTAGGCAAATGGTGAAACTCCATCTCCATTAAAAATACAAAAATTAGTGGATGTGGTGGTGCGCGCCTATAGTCTCAGCTACTCTGGAGACTGAGGCATGAGAATCGCTGGAACCCAGGAGGTGGAGGTTGCAGTGTGCCAAGATAATGCCATTGCACTCCAGCCTGGGTGACAGAGCAAAACTGTCTCAAAAAAAAAAAAAAAAAAAAAAGTAATGTTGAAGCTTATTTACTGATGAGAAAATGTTAAGAATGTATTTTTAAGTGAAAAAGGTTTACAAAACTCTGTTTAGTGTGCTCTTCATAACAATCTCCCCTTTGCCTGCCTGCCTCTCCCTGCTTTCCTTCCAGCGCCAGTCCCACGATGGAGGTGTGCGTGCCTCCGGCATGTGGTCATTGTACCCTGGCTCAAGTCACTCCATCACGGACTGCAGAGCCAGTGGTTGCCCCATGGCCCCCACACCGTGGATTTAAGTGACTGTTCATGCCCATTATGTGATAGCAAATGAATGCTCAGACTATTTTAATAGGAAATAAAACAGTTTTGCTTTTTTGTTCATTCTTTGATGTACTAGAAGGTTGGAATGCAAAGTATTTCTGTATGCCTCATGGAGCATTTAAGAAATTAAATCCTCTGTGCCCTTGAGGATAAGGCAACTTATTTTGGGGTAGCTAATGATTAAGACTCTAGATTTGATAGACTGTTAATATCTACTGTGGCAAGAACAAGAGGGAGGAAAAAGTTTGAGGTAAGAAGCTGTTTATTTTGGAGAAAGAGGAGCAGGTATTGCCTTGGAATAAAAGCAGGGAGAGATCTTTGAGTTTCTGACAGCTGGATGGTCTTGTGATGTGGCAAGACTCATATCCTGAACACGACTGAATCCCAAATGTGACACTAAAGAGCAGAGGGGCCGTAGGCAGAGGGAAAACGTGTCTCAGATATAATGCATGTGGAACAGAGGAGCCCTCCAACTATGTACTTACCCCTGGAATTGCAGGGGTTTGTGTTCAACTCTACGGCTTGACAATTTCGGAAGTGCTCTTACTGAATCATCGCTGGGGAACGCAGGGGTTAGGGGGCAGTTTCAAATACTCTTTGAGACTGTTCAACAAGCTCGGTGTATAAGCTACCTCTATTTCTTACTCTGTTTTTGACCAGAGAATTATTTCAAATAAGCTTCTCCAGCCTGAATATCCATTCAAATATAAATAGTTTGGGCCAGGCATGGTGGCTCATACCTGTCATCCCACTGCTTTGTGGAGTCAAGGCGGGTGCATCCCTTGAGGCCAGGAGTTTGAGACTAGCTTGAGCAATATAGTGAGATCCCGTTGCTGCATAAAAATTGAAGTAAGATTAGCCAGGCAGAGTGGCATGTGCGTGCTGTCCCATCTACTCGGGAGGCTGAGGTGGGAGGATCTCTTGAGCTGTGGTGTTAAAGGCTGCAATGAGCTATGATCATGCCACTGTCATCCAGCCTGGGCAACAGAGTGTGACCCTGTCTCCAAAAATAAAACAACCCCCCCCCCCAAAAAAAGAAAAATCCAACAACATAAACCAATTATAAGTAGTTTATATTTCAGATGGGTAAACACAATATCTTATAGGAGAATAATTTAACAAGAGAGGAAAATACAATAGAGAAAAAACAAAATCCTCTTGACTCGTGAGAGAGAACAGGACACGGACAAGTTTGATCTTCCTCGGGACCTTCCTTCAGTGGATGAGCCAGTCCGCCAAGATTCTGTTTACTTCATTAGCTGTAAATATGCAAGTTTCCTTTCAACTAAAGACTAAGCCATTTTTCATCTTAGCAACAGCGTAAATAAAGTACTGTTAGGTCCTGGCGATGTGCTTTCTTACATTAAGGCAAACACTCACAACGGGATAGTGGAAATGAGAGGACGGCAGAGAACAAGCAGAAGCTTGCCAGGTCTTCGTGTCCCCAGAAGGCCCCAGCTGTAGCTAATCCTGCCTGTGGGGAAGGGGAAAGAGACTGTCAAGGTCCTCTAAGAAGCTCCTGTTCCACCCACACCTGGGTTTTATACCTTCCAGTCTTCTCCCACTGTTCTGGAGTCTGGTTCCACACCTGCCTACTCACTAGGGGGAAGAAAGCTTGGCCCAGGCCTGAGCGTTAACTGCAATATGGGGGAATCGGTGGTCAGTTTTTCGGAGGGACTGTTTTGCCCAGCAGACCTAGGACTTAGGACTTTTTTCTCTTTTTTTTTTTTTTTTTTTTGAGACGGAGTCTCTCTCTATCGCTCAGGCTGGAGTGCAATGGTGTGATCTCGGCTCAGTGAAACCTTTGCCTCCTGGGTTCAAGTGATTCTCCTGCCTCAGCCTCCCGAGTAACTGGGATTACAGGCGCCCACCATCATGCCAGGCTAATTTTTGTATTTTTAGTGTAGAGGGGGTTTTGCCATGTCGGCCAGGTTGGTCTCAAACTCCTGACCTCAGGTGATCTGCCTACCTTGGTCTCCCAAAGTGCTGGGATTACAGGCATGAGCCACCACGCCCAGCCCAGGACTTCATTTTTGACCTTAAATAAATTCCAGTGTTTCATCATCAAAAATTAGGTTATCATTGATTTCGTTTTAGGCACTTTTTTGTCAGAAGAAGGACATGCTCTGTTCAAGTTTGCTGAGAGCTTTTTCAAATCATGAAAGGATATTGATTATTGTCAGAAGGTTTTTGTATTGTTATTAAGATAAATGTGTAATTTTTTCCCTTTAAGTTGTTAATGTGGAGAGTTGCATTGATTGGTGTACTAATGGTAAATCAACCTTGAATTTTTAGAATAAGCACAATTAGATTATGATATTATTATTTATATGCACCTGTTTTCCTTTTGATAATATTTTGTTTGAGTTATTTTCATCAATTTTCATGATTGACATTGACCTGTAATTTCTCTTTCTCATACGGTTCTTGTCAGGTTTTGATATCAATAACTACTAGTACTAATAATAATGGCTATACATTATTGAATACTTATTTTCCTAAGTCCTTTTGACAGCTCATTTCTTCTTTTAAAAAAACTATGATGTATGTTGTTCCTAAATACTTATTTTACACATTGTAAATCAATCAGCACAAGCAAGCTAATTAGCCATCCAAACCATCATTGCAATTTTCTTTATTTTTTTATTTTTAATTTTATTATTATTTTCAGAGACAAGATCTTGCTCTATTGTCCAAGGTAGAGTGCAATGGCGTGATCACATCTCACTGTAGCCTTGAATTTACAGGGTTAGGTGACCCTCCCACCTCAGGGAGGATCTCTTCCTCACCTGTAGTCCCTAGTGGCTGGGACTATAAGCACAAGCAGCCATGCCTGGGTAATATTAAAATTTTTTTTGTAGACATGGGGTCTTGCTATGTTGCCCAGGCTGGTCTCAAACTTTTGGGCTCAAGTGATCCTCCTGACTTGGCCTCCTAGAGTGCTAGGATTATAGGCATTAGTGTGCCTAACCTCTTTCTTTTTGTTTTTGTTTTCCAAGTGAAAGCACTTAAGATCTACCCTCTTAGCAAATTTCAAGTGTATAATACAGTATTGTCAACTGTAGTCACCAATCGGCACATTGGACCTCCAGAACTCATTCATGCTGCATACTGAACCTTTGTACTCTTTGACCATTATCTCCCTATTTCTCCCAATTCCCAGCCTTGGGAAACCACCATTCTACTCTCTGCTTCTCTGATTTTGACTGTTTTAGATTCCATATGTAAGTGAGATCATGCAGTATTCGTCTTTCTGTGTCTGGCTTATTTCACTTTACATAAATGTTCTCCAGGTTCATCCGTGTCATTGCAAATGGCAGGATCTTCTTTTTAAAGGCTGAATAATATTCCTTTCTGGGTGTGTGTGTGTGCATGCATGCATGTGCTTATGTGTGCATATGTGTATGTGTGTAACATTTTCTTTACCCATTCGTCAGTTGACAGACATTTAGATTGTTTCCACATCTTGGCTATTTGAATAATGTGGCAGTGAACACAGGAGGGCAGCTATCTTTTTGAGATCCAGACTTACTTCCTTTGTCAGAGGGATTGTTGGATCATTTCATAGTCCTATTTTTAATTTTCTGAGGGATCTCCATGCTGTTTTCCGTCATGGCCATATCAACTTACAGCCCCATCAATGGTGCACAAGGGTTTCTTTTTCTCCATGCCCTCGCCACACATTTGCTGTTAACTGATTTTTTACAAGCGTGCCAAGAACTCCACATAGGGAAAGGATAGTCTCTTCAGTAAATGGTGTTGGGAAAGTTGGATATCCATATGCAGAAGAATGAAACTTGGACCTTTATTTCACACGATATACAAAAATCAGCTCAAAATGGATTTTAAAACTAAAAGAAAAATCATAGGGAAAAGTTTCTTGACATTGGTCTTTGCAATAGTTTCTTGGTCATGACTCCCAAAGCACGGGCAGCAAAAGCAAAAATAGACAAGTGAGGTTGCATCAAACTAGAAAGCTCTGCACAGCAGAGGAAAAAAAATCAACAGACTGAAAAGGAAACCTACAGGAAACCTACAGGAAACCTACAGGGTTGGAGAAAATATTCGCAGAACATGTATCTGATTAAGGGTTAATACACAAAATATAGACGTAACTCATATCACTCAACAGCAAAAAACTCCAAATAATCAGACTCCTCATTCTTAACCATACAATATGCTGTTATCCTCACTCTTGCTCTATTCTTCCTCTGTTTTTTACCTACCTGTGTTATACTGACCTCACACAATGGGTTGGGAGGCATTTCCTCATTTTCTGTACTCTGGTATAGTTTGTACAAAAATATAACTATCTGTGCCTTGAATGAACTATTGATTCAATTTCTTTAATGGTCATTGGATTATTAAGGTTTTTCCATTTCTTCTTAACTCAGCTTTGGTAAGTTATTTTTTCTCTAGGAATTTGACCAATCTTCTATGTTTTTATTTGTACAAAGCTGTTCCTAATATTCTCTTGTGTTTTTAAACTATTGGCCACACTACAAGCTATGCCCCTAATTGTGTTTGGAATTTTTCTTTTTCTCTTTATCAATCATATTTACAAGTTTGCCATTTTATTAGTCTTTGTCCCTTTCTACTGTATGCTTCTTTGTAGTTTTGTTATTTTTTCTTCATATCTTACTGATAGGGACAGCAAGCAGGGAAATTCTGGGCAGAAGAGGGTGGGGCCCCAGTGAAGGTCCCACCCACAAGCCAAAAAGCCTGATACCAGGCCCAAAGTGAGAACTTACATCCCGTTTTCCTGCTCAAGTGTTGCCAAAACCACCCATGACCTACCCTGCTCCTCTTCCTGTGCCCATTAAATCTCCAGGCTCAGCCAGCAGACAGAGGAGAAGCATCCAGACATGGTTGGATGTTAGAGAGAAGCGGCTTGACTTCAGAGGGACAACTTGATGGTATAGCTTCAGAGAGGAGTCTGGCCGGGGACAGCTGGACTTCAGGGGAAGATTACCTTACCACTCTGTCCCCTTTTCAGCTCGCTTTCCTGCTGGGAGCCACTTTCATCGGCAGTAAAATCTCCCACATTTACTATCTTCAACTTGTTCGTGTGACCTCATTCCTCTTGGATGCTGGACAAGAACTCAGGTGCCATGAGTGCAGGTGCAAAAGGCTGACACACTGACCTTTCACCCTCACTGGTGGAAGGCAGCTGCCTCATGCGAAAGGCAGATGGTCCACTGAGCTGTTAACACTTAAGCCATCCATGGACGACTGAGTTAAAGGAGCACTGTAGGCTGGGCATGGTGGCTCATGCCTGTAATCCTAGCACTTTGGGAGGCTGAGGTGCGCAGATCACAGGGTCAGGAGTTCGAGACCAGCCTGACCAACACGGTGAAACCCTGTCTCTACTAAAAATACAAAAATTAGCCGGGCGTGGTGGCATGTGCCTGTAATCCCAGCTACTCAGGAGGCTGAGGCAGGAGAATTGCTTGAACCCCGGGGGCAGAGGTTGCAGTGAGCTGAGATTGTGCCATTGCACTCCAGGGTGACAGAGTGAGACTCTGTCTCACAACAAACAAACAAACAAACAAACAAGAAAAACAATAAGGAGCACTGTGACACTTTTTTTCTGGGGCTTCAGGGGTCATGGGCACCCCCCTGCACAGACACTGCTGTGTGGCCAGTACGGAGTTCATCCTGCTGGTGCCCAAAAGCATTTGCCCCAGCTCTGGCACCCACTCACCTGCATGTTCCCCCCAGCAAGGGGTGGAACGCAGCAGGTTCGAATGGGTGGAGTCTGCGCCTGCTGGAACGGAGCAGCTGGCAGAGTCCAGCACTGCTCACGTACTCCAGTTCCTGCCCACGAAGGGATCAGGGAAATATCCTGCTTCATTACAGTTTCCCTTTTCCACTGAGTTGAAGTTTATCTTGCAGTTCTTTTTCTAACTTCTGGAGATGTATGCTTACCCAGTGCATTTTCAGCGTTTCTTCTTTGCTAATCTAACTGTTTAAGGTCATGAATTTCCATCTAAGTTCTACTTTATCTGCATCCAGAATGTTTTGATACATAGTCTTTTCATCATTATTCTGTTAAAATATTTTCAATTCCCAATTTGAATTTTCCAATTTATACATTATTTGAAAGTGTTTCTTAATTTCAGAAAATTTTTAAATAGTGATTTAACTAAAATTACCATTGTCTTTTAACATACGGTGATTTTAGTTATTTTTGTTATTGACTTATATGAATAATATTATAAAATGTGTTCTGTGTGATACCAATTATTTTAAATATGTTGAAACTTGCTTTATGGCCCAGCTTATGGTCAGTTTTTAATGTGTATTCTGAGTAGTGATTGGGTGCAATGTTTTCTGTGCCCATTAGGTCAAGCATTCTAATTATTTTCTTTTCAAATTGTCTCTGTCATTAATGATCTTTTTGAATGCTTGGGCACTCAACTTTTGAAAGTAGTACATGAAAATCTGTTACCATTGTGGTAGATTTATCTATTTTTACATGTCTTTCTATTTTGAGGCTTTGTGATTAGGTGTATAATAGTTTACAATTATTTAAACTTGCTGGCAAATTAAACCTTTTGTCACCAATAGTGATTCTCTTTACCTTTGGCAACGCTTTTTGCTTTAAAGTTCTTTTTTTCCCCTAAAGTACTATAACTACATGGTTTTCTTTTGACTGCTATTAACCTGCACATATATGTGTATCCTTTTCCTTTTAATGTTTCTGTTTTCATAGATTTTTAATGTGTATCTTCAAAAACGTCTATTAATCATTGTCTTTTAATTGGATAATTGAATTTGTATACATTTATGGAAATTACTGATATGTCTGGGTTTCCAGCCCCCACAGTTTTGATTACGTTGTGATTTCCACTTGTCTTACCATTTCCACATTCCTTTCTCTCCTCTTTCTTGTCTTCTTTTGAGCCAATTGGCTGGTTTTCCTCATCTTTTTCTGTAGTAGTTTAAAGTTATGCACTTCACTTCCAGTTTTTCCCTGACTGCCGTGGAATTTAACATGCGTAGTTAAATCATGCAAGAAGAAAATTCATCACCATCTAAACCCTCTCAGCAAATATATGAAGTCCTTAATGTGCTTGTGTCCATTATTCCATCTAAGATTGTGCTCTTGTTTATTTTAATTGTTTTGTTTCTTATGACTCCCAAAGAACATTGTTATTATTATTCATATTATCTCATCCTTCTTTTCATTTTATATGTCAATGTTTTTCTGGATTTATCCACATATTTCCCCCTTTTTTTTGGCTTTCATTTCTTTTTGTATCTCATTCTTTCCATCTGGGATAATATCCCTTTTTCCTGAAGTACATCCTTAAGAATTTCCTTTAGTGAAGCTCTGCTGCTATAAACTCTCTCAGTCTTTGCGTTTCTTAAAAGGCTTGTATTTTTCCCTGGTCTTGAAAGATGTTTTTGATGAATACCATCTTCTTTTCTTATGCCATTATTTATCTTTCTGTTAGATGAAGTTTGTCTATAACAGATGAGCATTTAGAATCTACCTTAGTGTGGTGGCCTCATATGGAGGCAAGCTGGACCCTTCCACAGCTGGTGGGCTTAAAGAAAACTGCAATAATTCCTCCCTGTCCATTGCTTGTCCCAAGCACCACAGAGCTGGGAATGTTCACCTCCTGATTAAAGCACATGGTTCTACAAGTCTTTTATTAAAATGCAGCTTTTCATCAGAAGGAAGAAATAGTTAATTCTCACAGTCAGCCTCATGTGGTGAGTTAATTCATGGAGTATTTTCTATGACAGGGCCAGGTAATGCTGGAGTGGGGTCACATAGGGATAAACAGGACAATTATTCTTTTTTTCTTCTTCAGAAAATTAATTTTAAATTAATTTTAAATGTAAATCTAAATTACATTTATTTTATTTTTTGCAACTGGGTCTTGCTCTGTCACCCAGGTTGGTGTGTGATGGCACCATCACAGATCACTGTGGCCTCAAACCCTTGGGCTTATGCAATCTTCCTGTATCAGCCTCATGAGTAACTGGAATTACAGGCATGCACCACCGTGCCCAGCCCCTCCCTCCCTCCCTGCCTCCCTCCCTCCCTCCCTTCCTTCCTTCCTTCCTTCTCTCCTTCCTTCCTTCCTTCCTTCCTTCCTTCCTT
>NW_012101588.1:1546403-1555174 GCF_000951045.1 Mandrillus leucophaeus
CGTGTGCTTCAGTGTGTTTCTTAATGCCCCAACTCTGACCCCCTTACACCATGCCTCCCCTCTTCTTCCTCAGCAGGCATCCTTACCTCCAGCTTAACAGGGAAAATAAAGTATTAGATGAGAATGTTCTCCACTAACCTTTCCTGTGCTCCCATCTCTCTGAGAACTTGGCCCACAAGCTGCTCCTTCCCTTTCGCCTTGCTACCAGCTCTTTTCTCTCTTGCTTATAAGCAAGCTTAAGTGAATCCATTAAGAAACAAACAAAAAAAAATGCTGGGTGCGGTGGTTCACACCTATAATCCCAGCATTTTAGGGGGCCAAGGCAGGCAGATCACCTGAGGTCGGGAGCTCGAGAGCAGCCTGACCAACATGGAGAAACCCCGTCTCTGCTAAAAACACAAAAATTAGCCGGGCATGGTGGTTCATGCCTGTAATCCCAGCTACTCGGGAGGCTGAGGTAGGAGAATCACTTGAACCTGGGAGGTAGATGTTGAGGTAAGCTGAGATCGTGTCACTGCACTCCAGCCTGGGCAACAAGAGTGAAACTCCATCTCAAAAACAAAAACAAAAACAGCCCCCTCTCATCTTACAAATGCAATACAATGTTCAGTATAGAAGTTTTGGAAACACAGACATTTACACATTTTTTACAAAGAAGAAAAATAAAACCCACATGTAAACCTACCACCAAAAGATAATCACCTCTAGCAGTTTTGCGTATTACTTTTTGAATTTTGTTTTTGAATTTTGTGTGTTCTCTCTCACTCTATCCACCCCTTTTCCTACATACAAAGATGGGATTATGGTAGGAGGCAAGACATGACTGTGGAGATGGGGCTTGGACACCTGACCAGATTGAAGACTAGCTAAAACAGGTGCCAGCCAAAACAGCTTTCCTTAAGACACGTCCACACCACTGCCATGGCAACTCCTGAACCTTACCACACATTTCCATGGCAACCACCTGGTTACCTGGAAGTTACCACCCTCATCCTATAAATTTCTGCATAAGCCACCCCTCAATTTGCATATAATTAAAAGTGGGTATAAATATGAGTGGAGCGCTACCTCTGAGCGGCTATTCTGTGCACACTGCTTGAAGGGTACGCTTGGTGCTGCTGTCCACTGACGCTTCAATAAAAGTTGCTGGTTAGCGCCACTGGCTCGCCTTTGAATTCTTTCCTGGGCAATGCCAAGAACCTTTCTGGGCTAAGCCTCAATTTTGGGGGCTTGCCTGTCCTGCATCAGAATGGTAATGTAGATCTAATTCTAGTTTACTTTGTTTTCCCATGGGAACATCTTTCTCTGTTGCTGTGTTCCTTCTGTCTTTGCAGAGTCTTCCTTTCCCTCAAAAACATTAAAAGTCTACACGTCCTGTAGACACTTCCTCCATTTCATTTGGTCCTCGGTCTCTTGAAAACTGTGTTCTACACCCCCACACTCTCGGCCCCTGACTAGAAGTTGGCAGATGGTGTTGGTAGCCTTGGGAGGAATGTTTTTCATTCCTCACCTTATAGAACTTGTAGTGACAGCTGTCACTATTGGTTATTGCCTCTTGGAAACTCTGTCCTTCTTAATTTTTGTGAAAATGTCAGTCTGCTTTCCTCTGTCTTTTCCTTCTTTGATACGTCTCTCGCTTCCTGGTGTAGTCCTGCTTGTGAAGCGCCAGTGGTCTTCATGGATCCATCCTCGGTTGTTTTCTTATTCTCCAGTCTCTCTGGGCAAACACATCTCTATCGATGATTCTATCTCAAGTTTCAGACTTCTCTCATGAGCTCCAAACGCACACAGCTGGGTGTATCACTGGCACATCAAACTCAACATACCCAAAGCAAAACTCATCCCCACATTGCAGAAGGGTTTAATGGGCCAGCCTGAAAATGGCAGGCGTAGTTCTGCCCACATTCTTTTGGCTAGAACTCAGGCATGCAGGTGCACCCAACAGCAAGGGAGGCTGGCTGTGTCCCCAGGAGGACATATGACATGGCAAGGGGGATATTACACGGCAGAAGTCCTCAAAATAAGTGACTTCTGCTGGGTCTATTGATGCACAATCAGAATGGCAAAATCAGAGTGCCCTGGAAATAGTCTTTCAGGGAAGTCTGGGATGAAGCTGCTCTGGAGATTATACAATAAGAAGTCATAAAACAAGGGCAGAAATTAAAAGCAACACATCAAACATGAGTTGTGCCTCCGCAAAGCCGTCCAGAATGAGCTCAGTGAAAGAGCATGAGGTCAGGAGGAACATGTCCAAAGTGTCCAGATGGGACTTTTCTCAGCACGGGGACTTGCAGTGCTCTCTCAGGAGGACACCCAGGACAGGCTTAGGTAAGAGCTGGCAGGCGTTCACTCATCACTGTCCTTTTTTCTTTTTTTCCATTTCAGTTGCAAGCTTGAAAAGGTTTTATGCTTTTAGGTTTCTGGTCATTTTCAAAGATAGCTGTAGTATTTCAGTTCTGTTTTTAATCTTGATACCTCTCCTTAACTTTCTCCATCTATTCTCCCATCTCCTCCTGTCTAGTATCTTCTAGAAATTGTGGCCTCAGAAGATGGAGGCTTAGTGCACACATGGCCTGGATGCCTGTCCTCGTGCTCCCTTCACTTCAGCCATCAGTTATTTGGTGACTCTGTGGTGCTCGGCATTAATCTCATCAGACCAATTACAGGTGTAATAGAAGGAAAATTCTTATAACATCTGTGCATTTTTTTTTACTTGGCAAACAGATGTGAAATGAGTCATTCTTCACCAACCATTCTACTTTTAAAGATGTTTAATGACAGATTTTTTTGAACTACTTATCAGGTAGATTTCTACAAATACAAAATAATAATGTAAAAAAAGTCCATATTTATTTGTTTTTTTCTTTGTTTTTATTTGACAAGTGGCAATATCATGCTTGCCATTTTAATCTAGACACAATTATTAGGTTATATATCATATCAACAATATTTAAGTTACTTTGTTTTATGTCTTTTAAGATACATTAAAACACACACACACACACACACACACAGACACACACACAGACACACACATCAACTGCAAACATGAATGGGAGAAAAAGCATAGAACCCAACCGAATTTCCAAACTTCAGCAATATGTCATTCATTCTTTTAATAAAGCTTTAAGAAATGTCATAATGACATGAGCTTGAAGCATCTCTAGGCATTTTCTTTGAGGCTCATGATGTGGTACCGGTGATGTAAACAGCAGAAAACAGAGGCTGTCAAATGATCAAATGATGGAGACTCAGCGCTGCTTTTTCCCACAGGAACACACCAAATGGTGATGGCAGTGATCTCGCACACTGGAGGGGAACGACATGCCGTGCCGACGCTTGACTGCGTTCGATGTACTGTTTATCTATCAGAACTTCATTACCCTTCTTACTCATGCTGACACTAGGATTAAACTAGCTCTCGACTGGCTAATCACCTCTTGAATAAGGGCAATTGTGCCAAAGCACTTCTCGTGCTTTCATGATACGAACTGTAGCAGCTTGGAGATGCATTTTCCGGTTGCATCCCTGGTACAGTAGAGATCTGTTCACTTGAGGGCTTTCTGCAATCCTACCACTTCTCAAGGTGGGAGGAAACGGAGGTGATAATAACACTCATGGGAAGAGACTGCAGACCATGGGTCTCCCGTGCCTCTGAGGCGGCTGCAAGTTGTTACTTTTCCAGAACACAAATGTTTGCAGCAGACACAACAGTGTGATGACAGTATGCATTCCATGCCACATGCGGAAATGGACATGATGTATTTCATGTGTTTGTCGAAGGCCTTGGGGCTTACAGGGCAGGAGATCAGGGAGATTGCTTTCAAACAACCAGGCCCTTTGCTCCCAGTGACATATCTTTGAGTATATTCTCATGGAATTTGGCAACAGTGCTGAAAGCTGAAGATTAAAAATTTATTGAAAAAAAGATAAACCAGTGACTTCAACTGCTGAGAATATCTGCAGTCATTCCTGCCTGCAGACCTCCCAGTTTTATATAAATCAGTTTCTTGACAGTTTTGGCCTATTTTCTACATAATAGGCATCTTAGAAATGTTCACCTAGGTTAACCCTCCTCCTTTCATTCCTTTTAAACAAAGAAGGCACATATTAGAAAGCAAGCGTTTCTTTTCTTTCTCTTAAGTGTTGGTGTTAGAGAAAATGGGCTGCCGCAGAAAGTGAAGTATGAGTTCTAACTGATGTGGTTAGGGCAATGCTGACATCATAAATTTGAAATGGGGACTTCCTGTTGCAAAACTTTATTTGTATCACATATAAAATGTTTCCTCAAATTATCCATATTCTTACTTAAATTCTTTTTGGTTGTATTGTTTCTACCTAAAATGCAAGCTAGCTAAACTTTGGACTCTGTTCTTAAGCTCTGTTTTGGCTTTAATGAAATTCTTAATTTCTAAAAAAAAATGAAATTAGGATTTCAATGTTTATTTCTTGGCTTGGTCGTAAAAATTGGTGTGCTGCTTTCTGAAGGAACTTTAGAATGAAATACACCAAAAAACAACAACAAAAAACTTCTTTATCTTTTCCAAGTCAGACAAAGTGTTTCCTTCGCTGTCCTAATTCCAAGGATCCAGAGTAAGATAAATTGTATTGTATTTTTAGATAACTATCAAATATTAATTAATAAAAAATAATAACTATCAAATATAATCTCTAACGGTGTTGTAGGAAGTGTGCTAGTTACTTAGCTTTGAAATAAAATAAGCCTGGTTTTAAGTGCCAATTCTAGTATATGCTATGATCCTGGTGAAGTTTCTTATCTACTCAAAGCCTCAGTTTTCTCATCTTTAAAATGGGAATATCGCTACAAATCACTCTGATCAACTGGGAGAATGAAATGAGAAAGTGTGGCTGGGGATGGTGGCACCTGTCATTCCAGCACTGTGGGAAGCTGAGGCAAGGGGATCCCTTGAGGCCAGGAGTTCAAGGCCAGCCTGGGCAATGTAGCAAGACTCCCAACTCTACAAAATATTTAACAAAATTAGCTGGGAATGGAGGCATGCACCTGTTATCCCACCTACTTAGGAGGCTGAGATGGGAAGATCACTTGAGCCCAGGAATTTGAGGTTACAGTGAGCTGTGATTGTGCCACTGTACTTCAACCTGGGTGACAGACCAAGACCTTATCTCTAAAGAAAAGTGAAAATGTACATAAAATATGCCCTGTGCAGATAGTAAATGCCCAATACAAGTAAGATCTTCTGATTTCTTTGACACAGTCTGCATCATACAACCACATTTTATGTAGACATCCCAGGGATACTCAGAGGAAGGAGATGGGGGAAAAGTAGGTAGCTTTTGGATCGAGCAGTTGGAGATTTGTCAAGGAAAGCAAATAGAAGCACCAAACTGAGGAGACATCAAGGAAGATGCGGAGAATTGTTTGAAGGAAGTAAAGAGTCAGACAGACACGGTCTAGGAGTAAAGTTTGTCTAATTGGTTAGAACGTTCTTATTTCCGTAGGACTTGGGAAGGAGGTCAGGGGCTGGGGTATGGTTTCAGGCACCCTGACAACTACACAATAGTCTAAAAATATTTTCTATGTGTCAGTTGTTGGTCTGAATGGCTTGACAAATGAAAAAAAAACTGTTCAGAGTGGAGTTTTTGATTTTTTTTTTTTAAAGAAGAAACTAGGAATTTTGTTGCTGTGCGTAAATGGGTCCTAAAGTGTTCTGGACAAAAATATCTGGCCAGTGATTCCAGGTAGCTCCGTCCTGTTTTCTGAAGGGCATGAGCCTGGATGCTCTGAGAATGTACCAGGTATAAGAGGGTCTAAGGAATGTTGGGATTCATTGTCAGGTTTTTTCTCTCACTCAATCTCAGCAAAAGATTTCTGCCTGGTCCTTGTGGTCATTTGATAATTCAGGTATGAAGTATTTATTTATTTATTCCCTTTCAGGCAACCTGTGGTGATGAGGGTTGCTGGAAAGGGCAGGGGATGAGTGCCTGGTGAAGACTCCAGAGAAAGGAGCTGTTCCTGTGCAGGACCTGCAGATTGGAGTGATTTTGTTCAGTGTCTTTCCTTCATCATCCCACTTGGAAAATGGGCAGGGATGCAGGGCAGCCTGGGGCTACCTACAGGAATTTCTAGAGGCTGCCTATTTCACCCAGTATCAGAAGAAACGTGGCCTCTCATAAAAGGGAGGTGAGTTTTGACATGGGAGTTTGCTTAACATTGCACTGAGTCAGTTTATGGTATATGCCATAAAAGCACACTAGAAATTATTTCTCCCTGGGGCTAGACTGTATGGACTTGAATTATCTTTTACTGCCTAAATTGATAGGAAATCACCTTCACTAAAAGGAAAACAGGAAGGAAAGAAGAAAGGAAGAGAAGACCACAAAACAACCAGAAAACAATTAACAAAATGGTAGGATTAAGTCCTCACTTATTGATAACAACACTGATAGTAAATGGACTAAATTTTCCAATCAAAAGATCTATGTGGCTGAATGGATAAAAAGCAAGACCTAATGATTTGTTGTATACAAGAAACACACTTCACATATGAAGACACAAATAGACTGAAAATAAAGGTATGGAAAAATATTCCATGCAAACAAAAACCAAAAAAGAACAAGAGCAATTATACTTACATCAGACAAAATCAATTTCAAGACAAGAACTATAAAAAGAGACAAGGTCATTGTATAATGATAAAAGGGCCAATTCAGTAAGAGAATATAACAACTGTAAATACATATTCACCCAACCCTGGAGCATCCAGATATATAAAGCAAATATTATTAAAGCAAAAGAGAGAGATAGACCCAAACATAATAATAGCTAAAGACTTCAGCACCCTACTTTCAGCATTGGACAGATCATCCAGACAGAAAATCAACAAAGAAACATTGGATTTAACCCGCACTATAGACCAAATGGACCTAATAGATATTTATAGAACATTTCAACTCATGGCTACAGAATACGCATTCTTTTCCTCAGCACTTGGCTCATTCTCAAGGATAGGCAATATATTATGCCACAAATAAAGTCTTTAAAAATTCAAAATATGTTGAAATAATATTGCATATCTTCTCTGACCACAATGGAATAAAACTAGAAATCAATAACAAGAGGAATTTTGGAAACTATACAAATACCTGGAATATGAGCCTCAATGACCAGTGAGTCAATGAAAAAATTAGCAAAGAAGTTAAAAAATTTAATGAAACAAATGAAAATGGAAACACAACATACCAAAACCTATGGGATACAGTGAAAGCAATATTGAGAGGAAGGTTTATAGCAATAAGTGCCTATATAAAAACGTAGAAAATCTTCAAATAAATAACCTAATGATGCATCTTAAAGAAGTAGAAAAGCAAGAGCAAACCAAACCCAAAATTAGCAGTAGAAAAGAATAAAGATCAGAGCAGAGATAAATGAAATTGAAACAGAGTTGGTTTTTTGAAAAGAGAAACAAAATCAACAAACAAATTTTAACCAGATTAATTAAGAAAAAATGAGAAGACTCAAATAAAATCAGAGACGAAAAAGGAGACGTTACAACTAATACTACAAAAATTCAAGGGTTTATTAGAGACTACTATGAGCACCTATATGACAAAAAATTGGAAAACCTAGAAGAAATGGATAAGTTCCTAGACACATACAAGCAACCAAGATTGAACCATGAGGAAATCCAAAACACAAACAGACAAGTAATGAGATTGAAGCTGTAATAAAATTCTCACAGGAAAGAAAAGCTCAGGATCTGACGGCTTCGCTGCTGAATTCTACCAAACATTTAAAGATGAACTAATACCAATCCTACTCAAACTATTCTGAAAAATAGAGGAGGAAGGACTACTTCCAAATTCATTCTATAAGGCCAGTATACCAAAACCAGATACCAAAACCAGATACCAAAACCAGATACCAAAACCAGACAAAGACACATAAAAAAAGAAGAAGAAGAAGAAGAAGAAGAAGAAGAAGGAGGAGGAGGAGGAGGAAGAGGAGGAAAGGAAGGAAGGAAGGAAGGAAGGAAGGAAGGAAGGAAGGAAGGAAGGAAGAAAGAAAGAAAGAAAGAAAGAAAGAAAGAAAGAAAGAAAGAAAGAAAAGAAAAGAGAGAAAACCTACAGACCAATATCTTTGACTAATATTGATGCACCCTGAAGATTCCACCAAAAAACTATTAAAGCTGATAAACAAATTTGACAAAGTTGCAGGATACAAAATCAACATACGAAAGTCAGGAGCATTTCTGTATGCCAACAGCAAACCATCTAAAAAAGAAGTCAAGAATATATATTTACAATAGTTAGCAATAAAACAAAATACCTAGGAATAAACTTAACCAAGGAAGTAAAAGATCTTTACAATGAAAATTATAAACATTTGTGTAAGAAACTGAAGAGAACATACACAGAAATGGAGATATTTCGTGTTAGTGGATTGGAAGAATTAATATTATTAAAATGTCCATACTACCGAAAACAATCTACAGATTCAGTGCAATTCTTATAAAAATACAAATACCAATGACATTCTTCACAGAAATAGAAAAAATAATCCAAAAATTTATATGGAACCACAAAAGACTTAGAATAGTCAAAACTTTCCTTAGCAAAAAGAACAAAACTAGAGGAATCACATTACTATAGCTCTATACTACAGAGCTACGTAACTAAACAGCATGGTACATAGACCATGTTTATGTACGTAAACAGATACGTAGACCAATGGAATAGAATATAAAACCCAGAAATAAATCCATACACCTACAGTGAGCTCATTTTCAACA
>NW_012101588.1:1560549-1561960 GCF_000951045.1 Mandrillus leucophaeus
AGAAACACACTTCACATATGAAGACACAAATAGACTGAAAATAAAGGTATGGAAAAATATTCCATGCAAACAAAAACCAAAAAAGAACAAGAGCAATTATACTTACATCAGACAAAATCAATTTCAAGACAAGAACTATAAAAAGAGACAAGGTCATTGTATAATGATAAAAGGGCCAATTCAGTAAGAGAATATAACAACTGTAAATACATATTCACCCAACCCTGGAGCATCCAGATATATAAAGCAAATATTATTAAAGCAAAAGAGAGAGATAGACCCAAACATAATAATAGCTAAAGACTTCAGCACCCTACTTTCAGCATTGGACAGATCATCCAGACAGAAAATCAACAAAGAAACATTGGATTTAACCCGCACTATAGACCAAATGGACCTAATAGATATTTATAGAACATTTCAACTCATGGCTACAGAATACGCATTCTTTTCCTCAGCACTTGGCTCATTCTCAAGGATAGGCAATATATTATGCCACAAATAAAGTCTTTAAAAATTCAAAATATGTTGAAATAATATTGCATATCTTCTCTGACCACAATGGAATAAAACTAGAAATCAATAACAAGAGGAATTTTGGAAACTATACAAATACCTGGAATATGAGCCTCAATGACCAGTGAGTCAATGAAAAAATTAGCAAAGAAGTTAAAAAATTTAATGAAACAAATGAAAATGGAAACACAACATACCAAAACCTATGGGATACAGTGAAAGCAATATTGAGAGGAAGGTTTATAGCAATAAGTGCCTATATAAAAACGTAGAAAATCTTCAAATAAATAACCTAATGATGCATCTTAAAGAAGTAGAAAAGCAAGAGCAAACCAAACCCAAAATTAGCAGTAGAAAAGAATAAAGATCAGAGCAGAGATAAATGAAATTGAAACAGAGTTGGTTTTTTGAAAAGAGAAACAAAATCAACAAACAAATTTTAACCAGATTAATTAAGAAAAAATGAGAAGACTCAAATAAAATCAGAGACGAAAAAGGAGACGTTACAACTAATACTACAAAAATTCAAGGGTTTATTAGAGACTACTATGAGCACCTATATGACAAAAAATTGGAAAACCTAGAAGAAATGGATAAGTTCCTAGACACATACAAGCAACCAAGATTGAACCATGAGGAAATCCAAAACACAAACAGACAAGTAATGAGATTGAAGCTGTAATAAAATTCTCACAGGAAAGAAAAGCTCAGGATCTGACGGCTTCGCTGCTGAATTCTACCAAACATTTAAAGATGAACTAATACCAATCCTACTCAAACTATTCTGAAAAATAGAGGAGGAAGGACTACTTCCAAATTCATTCTATAAGGCCAGTATACCAAAACCAGATACCAAAACCAGATACCAAAACCAGATACCAAAACCAGACAAAGA
>NW_012101588.1:1563139-1568507 GCF_000951045.1 Mandrillus leucophaeus
CTATCTCTCACCATATTCAAAAGTCAAATCAAAATGGATTAAAGACTTAAATCTAAGACCTCAAACTGTGAAACTACTAAAAGAAAACATTGGGGGAAATTCTCCAGGACATTGGTTGGGGCAAAGATTTTTTTGGGTAATATCTTACAAGCATAGACAACCAAAGTAAAAAATGGGCAAATGGGATCACATCAAGTTTAAAAGCTTCTGCACAGCAAAGGAAACAATCAACAGAGTTGAGAGACAACCCACAGAATGGGAGAAAATATTTGCAAACTATCCATCTGACAAGGGATTCATAACCAGAATATATAAAGAGTTTAAACAACTCGATAGGAAAAAATCCAGTAATCCAATTTAAAAATGGGCAACAAATTTGAATGGACGTTTCTCAAAAGAAGACATACAAATGGCAAACAGGTTATATGAAAAGGCTCTCAATATCACTGATCATCAGAGAAATGCATATCAAAACTACAATTAGATATTATCTCATGCCAATAAAAATGGGTTTTGTCCAAAAAACAGGCAATGATGAATGCTGGTGAGGATGTGGAGAAAAGGGAAGTCTTATATACTGTTGGTGGGAATTAAATTAGCATAGCCATTATAGAGAAGAGTATGGAGGTTCCTCAAAAAAGCTGAAGCTAGAACTACCCATCTGATCCAGCAATCCTACTATTGGGTATTTATCCAAAGGAAATAAGATCAGTATGTTGAAGAGATACCTGCACTCCCATGTTTGTTGCAGCACTATTTACAGTAACCAAGATTTGGAAGCAACCTCAACCTGAGTGTCCATAAACAGATGAATGGATTTTAAAAATGTGGTACATATACACAATGGAGTACTATTCAATCACAAAAAAGAATAGTCATTTGCAACAACATGGTTGGAACTGGAGAATATTATGTTAAATGAAATAGACCAGGCACAGAAAGACAAACTTCTCTTCTAATTCATTTGTGGGAACTGAAAATTAAAATAATCGAACTCATGGAGATAGTAGAATGATGGTTACCAGAGGCTGGGAATGGTAGTGGGGATGGTCAATAGGTACAAAAATATAGTTAGAATAAATACTAGAAGAACTAATATTTGATAGCACAACAGGGTAATTACAGTCAACAATATTTTACATGTAAAAATAACTAAAAGAGCATAATTGGAATGTTTCTGACACAAAGAAATGATAAATGCTGGAGGTGATGGATACCCCATTTATCCTGATGTGATAATTACACATTGCATGCCTGTATCAAAATACGTCATGTACCCCACATACACTATGTACCCACACAAATTTTAAGAAAGAAAAAAAGACTATACCTGTAGGGCTATTAATGTCAGGGTGAGTTGCTTGGGTTAGGCTTATCTTATTTCCCAGACAAGCCTAATCCAAGCAACTCACCCTGACATTAACAAGGAATATAGGGAACCCCTTCCCCCTCATAGGAGTTGAAGTAAGTTCAATGAGATTTTTTGATATCTCATGTAAAAGAAGTCCAGGGCCTTTTGGACTTTGGTGGTAGCAAGGTGTCCGCAATCCTCATGCCTTCCATACTGTTGCTTTACCGCGTGTGGCTTTCATTTTCAAGGTGACTTCATGGTCCCATCCCACTAGCTCCAGCCCCTAAACCTTCTTCACATGGCAGGAAGGTGGAAGGAGATGGGCTTGCCTTCCTAGTAAAGATGTTTTCTAGAAGTTACACACAACATTTTTGCTTCACTGACTGAAAGTTAGTCACATGCCCACCTTTACCTTCTGCAAAGGCTGGAGAATCAATGATCCCAACTAAAACATGAGGTTCTTGCTTCTCAGGAAGAAGAGGGCCATGGAGACTGGGGGGCACTTAAAATTCTCTGCCAGACCATGTATGTATAATTATGACCCAACTAGTGTTGAAATCAGTTCTATTTCTTACAACTTATCAAATAATTCCTAGGAATGTTATAAATATATTCTGGCTAGACACTGGAGTCTCCAACATACGTAAAAGATACAACTACTAGCAAATTGGTGAAATGGAGGTCTACTTTAGTGCCATGGTAAGTTGTTAGTGTAAGTGAATGCATGTTCCTTTGTTATCTTATAAAATTGCTACTGCCAAAAGAATTTCCTGTTTGCACTGATATTGGTTGATGTCTTTATCAAATTTATTCCTTTTATACTCTTTGCAATGATTCGTGCCAGGCCCTGTGGCGAATAGAAAGATTCCTTGAAGGAGTTTATAAGGAGTTGAGTAGAATAGTAAAGATTATTTTGGCCAGGTGTGGTTGCTCACACCTGTAATCTCAGCACTCTGGGAGGCCGAGGTGGAAAGATTGCTTGAGGCCAGGAGTTTGAGATCAGCCTAGGCCACACAGTGAGATTCTGATTCTCCAAAACATTTTAAAAAATTAGCTGAGCATGGTGGTATGTATCTGTAGTCCCAGCTACTCAGGAGGTTGAGGTGGGAGGATTCCTTGAGCCCGGGAGTCTGATGCTGCAGTGAGCTATGATTGAGCCACTGCACTTGAGCCTGGGAGACAGATCGAGACCCCGTCTCTTGGTGGGGGGAGAAAGGTTATTCCATGCAAACTTTGAAAGTGGACAATAAGAGCATAAATGGAATTCTAACAATCAAGTTATTTTAATTGAATTTCATTTTTCTTTTTATATGGCATCTCGCAGAACCAGCTGAGGTTCAGAGAACTCCCTATTCGAGTTATTAATTGATGCGGCTAAACCGAGATATCATCCCATGTTTACCTTTAATTGATGTATTCCATGCACGCGAAGATTTCTTGTCTGTAAACTGTGCTTAAGTGCTTGAGTATGTTTTGATTATTGTTCATTTTCCTTCACAGAAGAAAATAATCATTGTCCATGAACAAAACGTTGATGAAGATCAAGCCTAACAACTGCTTTTTATAACGTATTTCAGGGGCAGCATTTTCTGCTGAGAGTCTGTTCATCTTCAGGAAATCAATTCATTCACATGGGGTGCCCATGAGGAGGTTCTGAGTGAAGTGAGGGAGAATTATGGTGGGTGAGAGGATCTGACTCTTCCTATTCACACAAAAGAATGGAAAGTCCTACACTCTGAAGGGCAAGAGCAAATCAAAAGTAGCTTAGAGCAGATCTGCTTGACCAAGAAGAGCAAAGGAGAAGGGGTAGGTGGATAATTCAAGGGCTAATACAGAAATGAGATCAATCAGAACACAAGCAGCTAAATGCAGCCAGTGGCAGGTGCCAAGAGGGAATTGTGTGGTGGCCATGATGCCCCGTATCTGTACCCATGGGGTTTACCTGGTATCTATATGGCAGCATGCATTGGTCTACCTAATTGTATTTCTTCTATCCCATCCGTGGGGTTTCTTTAGGCAAATCATTGTGTGAAATTGTAACTTTTCAGAATGGAAGCTATGAGTCTGTGCCCTTTTATAGGGGTAATGTGGGGTCCAAAGGCAATTTTGGTTGGGTCATAGTCATTTTCTTTGATAGTGTCCATGGTTCTGACCTTAGAACAAGCTAGGTCTGGCAGCATGTGTCAGGGTAACAGTATCTTTTTACATACTACTTACTTCTGAGATTTTCAACACAATTTACCTTCTACAAAACTGTAACAATCTTTTTAATTTTTATTTTTATTTTACCTGTAAGTAGAAAGAGCAATGAGCTGGTGAGGTGAGAACAGCTTTATTTAGTCAATAAAGAAATGAAGACATGAGCTATTTGCTCAACAAGAGTACACACGTGGCACACCTGGAAGTCCAGTCCTTACTATGTTTCATTTATGATCTTTCTCATAGAGAAGATTCATCCCTACACTGCATATTCCAGGAAAAATTCTGTGTTTTTCTTATTAAGAGACTTTGTTTTTTAGAGCACTTTGAAATTCTTAGCAAGCAAAATGCTATGAAAGCTTCAGAGATTCCCTTCTGTCCCCAACCCTGCACAGCCTCTCCACCATCTCCATCCCACACCAGAGTGGCCCGTTTGTAACAATCGATGTGCCTAAACTGATGTCGTTATTACCCAAAGCCCGTCGTGTGCATTAGGGTTCACTCTTGGTGTTGTACATCCTGTGGGTTTGGACAAATGTATAATGACATGCGTCCACCATTGTAGTGTCATACAGACTAGTTTCATTCCCCTAAAATTCCTCTGTGCTCTACCAATTCATTCCTCCCTGCCCTCAACCCCAGGCAAACACTGATCTTTTTCCCGTGTCCACAGTTTTGCCTTTTCCAAAACAGAATGTAATTGAAATCATATAGTATGTAGCTGAGAGTTCCACTTTTAAAGGAACAGAAATTTCATAGTGTTTGCCAATCAATGTGGACCCATTTAGAACATGAAAGTGGTTTCATGATAACAAGTTCTTTTTTAAAGACTGTTCTGTTCTTCTAGACATGTTAGGTGGGAATCTACATTTCCTACTGGGTCTTTGGCTCATTGTCAGGGAAGTAACTACTGAAAGTGCAAGAGCTCTGGGAAGATGAGAGAGGATGGGTGTATTCGGCTGTTCTCATGTTGCTGTAAAGAAATACTTGAGACTGGGAAATTTATAAAGAAAAGAGGTTTAATTGTCTCACAGTTCTGTAGGCTCTAGCATCTGCTTCTGGTGAGGACCTCAGGAAGCTTACAATCATGGCAGAAGGTGAAGAGAGAGCAGGCACATCACATGGCAAGAGCAGAAGCAAGAGAGAGAGAGAGAATGGGGAGATGCCACACGCTTTTAACAACCAGATCTCACAAGAACTCACTCACTATCATGAGGACAGCACTGAGCCATTAGTAAGGATCTGTACCTATGATCCATATGCCTCCTACCAGGCCTTACCTCCAATATTGCAGGTCACATTTCAACATTGAGATTTGGAGAGGACAGACACCCAAACCACAGCAATGGGTCTCAGCAAGGGGCTCCATCAACTGCCTCAGACTTGTCTGGAAGGTGGCAGACATGGGCAATTCCTACCTTGATGAAGAGGGCTACACTATTGAGTGAATGCTGTGAAGCAGAGGAGCATTTGGTGCAACTGAAGTTGTCTGAAGTGACTTGTGTATTCGATCTTGCGGAGCCTGAGCTATGGGATTGTTCCTACTTAGTTTGATGTGGTCTTTGGTACATGAGTGAACACTGAGGTTGGTCTATTTCTTCAGGGACTAAGGGGTTCACCTGCTGCTGAGAGGCAGGAAAAATCACCGCAGCCAATGTGGGCATCTTGGATTCTGTCTCCTGATGCACGAATGGACTTGAAAGTGACACCATAAAAAATCACCCACCAATCCCTTCCTCACAGCCTCCTTTTCTGTATCTTCCTGAAACAACCATGACAAATGTTCAGGTCCTCTTACTACAGGTTAACACCTATGGC
>NW_012101588.1:1569272-1572065 GCF_000951045.1 Mandrillus leucophaeus
CCCAAGTGTCAGCGCTGGGGAAGTGTGGAGAAGCAGGCACCAGGTTTCACCATACACTGGACATTGCTTCTCCAAGGCAAGTAGCACACTTTAGAAAAGACGAACATGGAGAGGAGGTAATGGGGAGGACCCACGAAGGGGACGATGTAGTTATTCAAAGCATCCAGCCCCAGAATCAGGCCCCCTGGGTTCAAATACCAATTCCTCCTCTTGCTAGAAAAGTTAACGCAGGCTACTCTCTGAGGCTTGGCTTCTTCATCTTTAAAACAGAAATCACAATGAATCTCTCTTCTTGCGGGGATTATGAGATTATCCATGCAAAGCTCATAGAGTAAACCCTGAATAAACAGAAGCTATTATTATTGTTAAAGGGTTGGGCAAGGAGTTCCCTAGAGCCTTCCATGTTTCCATTCCTGTCTCTCAGCCTTTGTTATGGGTTGTCCTGAGGACTCTTCACATTCAATGCCAACTCCAGATCAACTTCATTTGATGTTCTATTCCTCCTTGTCTGGCAGGCAAGGCTGCCTGCCCAGCCATTTTCATCTTGAGTCCTGGATTGATTTACAGCATCCTTGCCATCTACCACGTGTGCTGTGAAGGCAATACGCTGTGGCTGTCATCACTGCCCTTATTGTACACCCTATAGAAAGAAGTATTTCCTTACGAGAAATCCTCCTCACCAGGCTGGTGCCAGCCCTCTGCCCACTGAGTTCTGAGCCTGAGCAGGGCTGCTGGACTTCCTCTGAGTTTCCTTGATGTGGGCATCTTTGCCTTAGCCTGCCTGTCGTTGCATGTCTCTGGCCTCCAGGTCTCCCATTGGCTGGGGTCATGGTCCTGATCACGGACCTCAGCCACACCACTCCATAGATCAGGCTGAGAATGGACCCTCCACTGCCCTTTAGTCAACTCCCTTGACCCAAGGGGGCCTGAGGCCAGAGACCTTGTTCATGCCTCATCTTGGGTGGGCAGTGTGTGAAGTGAAGTAATGAATTCAGGTCAGTATGCCCTCAAGGTAGGCAAACCGGGAGCTGCGTCTGGAGCTGCAGGGGGGTGAGGTCAAGTGGGCAGTGGGTGGAAAATCAGAGAGAACTTGGAGCCAGAGCAGAGGATCATCGACTCCCCTTCTTGCCTCTTTGGTTTTTGTCTTGTGTTTCGGTATTTCTTTGGCAACTTGGTTGTGTGGCAATTTTCCACCACATTCCTTGGAAGTGTCTTCCTTCAATCTCTTTCATGGAATGATCTAGATGAGGCTCCACTGGACTGGCTGCTCATCAGACTGCAGGCACAAATGTGCCAGCCAACGAACCCCTCCAAGATGAAGAGACACAGTCAGGAACACAGCATGGACATGTGGAGGGCTCGTGTAAAGCTTCATAAAGATGAATGTCTAAAGCAATGTGGCATGTCTGCCATCACTTAACTTTGAATGTGTCAGCTTTGGAACTTGAAGCTGTAGTCCCTGCGTCCCCACAATGGGCGCCCTTTCTTTGCAGTGCTTGAACTTCGCCACCAGGGGCAGCAGCCCTCAAAGTCCCCTGGGGCGTTCTGACACCAAGAGGAACGCATGTCCGCAGACCTACATCCGGCTGTGAATTTTCCAATCCCTACTTGCATGAAACCTACGTATTTAAAACTATATGTATTGAAAATTTTACAGCATTTTTTAAAAATCCAAAGTTAAGTAGTAATCTTAGGGAGCAAGCTTTTAAAATAAATAAACTCCTAATTCTACTAGCTTCTATATTGATTTCACTAAAAACCAAGAATCATTTAAAACAGCTGAGTCTAAAATTGCTCTAATATTTGACCTCAGAGCAAAAATTCAATTGGTCTTAGTCTATGGATATGGGCCCTGCAGTTACCAGTGACTCCTGTCCCCCAAATCAGGGATAGGAGATTTATTCACTATGCTTAGATTATTCAAGCTAATCTTAATCAGTATCTTGAATGTAACAGGTCATCTAAGAGGTTCAGCTCGCTCTGCTATGACTCTTCATTTGTTATCCCTGTCATGCAAAGGTAAAGGAAGAGAAAAGGCTGCTCATTTAGCTACTTTACACCAAGCTCCTGGTTTCTCTGAAATAGAAAGGGAGGGAATTTCCACTTCACTCTTAAGTCAGAGGAAAGCAGCCCTTTCTTACTGGCATGTCTTCTAAGAGATGCTAGTGGAGGGCTTAATGGCAGTGGGTCCTTGTAGCCTCCAAAACAGAACCTCACATTCTATGTGTATATGGCAATGTGTATTTCCTGGAAAAGGGGTCCAGAGCTTTCCATGAGGAACTCACAGGGGTCTATAACCACGCCTACCCCAAGGGAAGTGCTGCTGGTAACACACATGTGGACACTGTTGTTATCAGTTTTCTATCAGTGGATAGAGCTCATTTGCAACCTTTATAAACTGCTTCTGAGGCTAGCTCTTCCAGAAATCATTTTGTGAAGCTAACTTGAGCCTCTTCCCAGAGATTATTTTGAACAATATTTAGGGAATTTTAAAATAGAGTTATGTTAATTTAATAATATCATGAAAGTCAGATAATTTGATAAGCTTAAATTTTAAATAGAACATTTAATTTATAATTTTTGATTATAAAAGTAATACATTTATTATAGATAATTAAGAAAATATAGAAAAATATAAAAATACAAAATTAACTTGTTAATCTACCACTGAAATAACTTTTGAGAAAATTTTGTTGCATTTTAAGATAAAATTATAAGTTTATACATATAGGGATAGTATCAGAATGCACAGAAAAATATATTGTAAACTTTTCCTATTTTGTAAATATTTTC
>NW_012101588.1:1575045-1583656 GCF_000951045.1 Mandrillus leucophaeus
GTTGGGGGGAAGGTAAGAGTATCTAAACACTACTCTCCTGGCAATATACAAATATTGTATATTGTATATTAATATACAGTACAAAATACTATATTTTTAACTATAGGCTTCATATCATATGCTAGATCTCTTAGACTTATTCATCCCACGTAACTGCAGCTTTGTATCTTTTGCCCTACACCATTCTATTTCTCTGTGCCTCTGATAACTGTTTTTTATTATGTTTCCATGTACTGTATGTGATTTTTTTCAGTTAAGCATAAATGTGAAATTATGCAATATTTTTCTTTCTGTCTGGCTTATTTCAATGAACATAATGCCCTCCAGTTTCATCCATGTTGTCGCAAATGGCAGGGTCTCCTTTTGAAAGATTGTGTGATATTCCCTTGAGTATATGCCACAATTTCTTTATTCATTCATCTGCCAACAGACTCTTTGGTTATTTTAACATTGCTATGGTCTGGATACTTGTTCCCTCCAAAACTGATGTTGAAATTTAATGGCCACTGTAACAGTATTAAGAGGTGGGACCTTTGAGAACTGATTAATATCCTTATAAAAAGGCTAGTTTTGCCCCCTCTTGTCTGTTTGCCCTTCTGCTTTCCACCACATAATGATGCAGCAAGAAGGCCATTGTCAGATGCTTGTGCCTTGATCCTGGACTTCCCAGCCTCTAGAACTGTGAAAAAATAAATCTCTGTTCTTCGTAAATGACCCAGGCTAAGGTATTGTTACAGCAGCACAAAACAGACTAAGACACACACCTTCACTATTATAGGGAATAACGCTGCAATGAACAAGGTGTGCAGACAGCTCTATGAGGGGGCTGATTTTTTTTTATTTTTTGAGACGGAGTTTTGCTCTGTCCCCCAGGCTGGAGTGCAGTGGCACAATGTTGGCTCACTGCAAGCTCCGCCTCCCAGGTTCACGCCATTCTCCTGCCTCAGCCTCCCGAGTAGCTGGGACTACAAGCGTCCACCACCACGTCCGGCTAATTTTTTGTATTTTTAGTAGAGACGAGGTTTCACCATGTTAGCCAGGATGGTCTTGATCTCCTGACCTTGTGATCCACCCATCTCGGTCTCCCAAAGAAAGTGCTGGGATTACAGGCGTGAGCCACGGAGCCCGGCCGAGGCGGCTGATTTTAGTGTTTTGAGTATATCCACAGAAGTGGATTGCTGGGTCATGTAGTCATTCTATTTTTAACTTTGGGGGGAGCTTCCATATTGTTTTCCATAATGATGGCGTTGATCTACATCCCAACACCAGATATTTCTTTCCAGATTAATCAACTTCTACCTGGCTTTTTTTCTCTTACTGATTCTTTTCAAAAGTGAAGAAAAAGATGGCATCTTTAATACTTACTCTTTGAGTAACTGTAAAACAGTACTTTAAGCACATTTAAAAAATGTGTGTGTGTGTGTGTGTGTATATACATATATATTTGCACTATGCCTTTTTCTAAAATTATTTGGGATGGGCACAGTAGTTCTCAAGCCCTTTTTCCTATAATTTTTTGTGTTTTCTATGTAGGATATATTTTCCATCCCCTCTCGCTTTTTTCTTTTTTCAGACTTGTTTTAGTGCAGCTTTTTAAGTATGTGAAGGTCTAAGTTAGATTTAATGCTATAGGAATTGAGACCAAAACTGATGGTAATGGAAACATGATTTTTTGGCTTTTGAAAGAGCTGTGTTCTCATAGTTGCATTTCTTCCTGCTGAGCTATACCTTTTTAATCTTTATCCTCTGTGCATATGTGATGATAATTTTAAACCTCATTCATGGAGAATTTCATGTTTTTCCCCCACTTGGAACCATTTGTCTAATTCATTCAGGTGCCTGAATTCTAAATCTCTTTCCCAGGGTGCCCGCTCCTCTGCTTCATGCAGCAGCGTCTACCACACTAATTGCAGGGATCCTCCATGCCTGTTCCAGGTCAATGACAGAGAAATGAAACCACACAAATTATGAGGCTGACCTCTGGCAGACATCGCTGGACATGTTCTCTGGGCGCTGATCATGAGCCATGGATAGCTCAGTGTTGGATGCAGAAGTATATGGTTATCAGCCAGCCCCAGACCACGTGAAACCCGCCACCAGCAACTCAGATGCTTATTTTCAAAAGTGCAAGGAGCAGAACCAGAAGAGCTGCTCTCTCCCAGAGGAGGATGAGCTCTCTCTGCCACCACCTTTCTCTGTGATGTCGGGAAGTCGAGGTCTTTACTGCACCTTAGCTGCATCCATCCATCCATCAATTGCAGGGCTTGGATGGCTTTCTTTTAAAGCTCTATCTGGTTCTAAAACTCTTCAGTTCCCATAGAAAACTGACCCATCTTCCAAGCATACCTTTCTCCTCAGAGGCTTTGTCTCTTCAGCCTTTACCCTTCTCTTCTGCATTTGCCCCTCCCCGCTCTTCAGTTCATCTCTCTCGGGCTACAATATGCTCCCATCTCTTCTAGGGAGAAAACACAAAAAGTCTCCGTGGATTCTGCGTGGTATCTGGCTACCTCTCTTCTTCATTACTCCATAACCCTTTTAAACCCATCGCCTTCTTTCTTCCAACTGCATTAAGACGGTAGAGTTGTTTTGGCTAAGGCAACCTGTCACTTTTCACGTGCAAAGTCCAGTGAAGCCTTATCTTACTGGATTGATTTCCGGGCAGCATTTGACATGATGACTTTTTCCTTCTCCACATTCAGCAATGTCGCATCCTTGTTGTCTGCCGTCCGCCCCGCAAGCCATTTCTTCCTCCATCTTCCTCACTAGCTCATCTTTCCACTCTAATCGCTGTTGTATCTAAGGCTCCCATCTCCTACCCGTCTCTCTCTTGCCACATTTTCCCCCTAGATGATCTCATTTTGGTCCTCATTTAACCTGTATCTAAATGCATGTTAATGGTTATTTCTGTCTGTACCCCTGACCACTGCACAATCTTTGGACACATTTTTAACCATCTCCGAGCATCTTTCCCACAGGAAGCTTGGAAACAAAGCGTCTAAATCCATGGCCGTCCCTCCTGAGCTGTTTCTGCTCCCCGCAATCTCTCCCTCATGGGGTGGCACCATCATCTGCCTCTCCAGGCTAGAAATCCAGGAATCTGACCAGATTCTTCCCTGTCTCCCATTTTCCCCTTCAGTCGACCTCCCTACTCTCCTACCATAACCCCCTAACTCTCGTGAATCTGTGTCGCTGCTCTCCAGCCCTGCCAGCTCCTCCACACCAGCACTGTCCCTTCTCCCCTGCCAGTGTCCTGCCCCCAGTCTTTCTCCGCTGGAGTCTGCTCTCCACATGGTCACTACAAAGATCAGGCTGAGAAGACAATGGCTTCTCAGCCTCTCTGGCAGGTTGTTGGGGGTCATGTATGCCTTTGAAAAATTTATGAAAAATATGCAGATATTTTGAAGACAACTGCAAGGGCTTCAGAGAACTCCCTTTCTGGACACTGGGTTCATACCTTCTGCCCTACAGGCTCGAGTTGCTCAATATGGGAGGTGGAGACCTTGCGGGTCCAGCCTGCGCCTGCCGGTCCAGCCTCATCCTCCTCACTCCCAGCCTCAAGCATTGTGTTTCAGCTCCACCTCAACAAGTGCAGAACCCTGATCCCTCCAGGCCTTCTCCTGCTTCCAGTGCTGCCCACTGGACTGCTTCTGCCTGGGGTGCCCCAAGCCCTCTCTACGTGGCTAGTGCCTGTGCCTTCTTCAAGACTCAGCTTCTTCTGGAAGTCTCCCTTGGGCCTCCTTCTCCACCCCAACCCCTACTCCCACCATCCTCACTCTCTTTGCTGAGTTCATTGTACCTTCTTTGAAACTTCGGAACAAATAAAGGATACAGCTGTGGGGTACGTAGGAATCATCCGAAGCAATGCCTAGCTTGCTCTTAGAGTCCTGACTACAGAGACAGACGTATTCTCTCTGTCCTTCTTACGGAAGGGGCTCTAGGGGGTTGGTCCAGCCCCTTGGAGTTGTTGGCAGTGGGGCTAAACAAAGGAAGATTTTAGAGCTTCAGGCCCTCGGGTCTCTTTTTAGTTGGCCTGTGCTTGCTTTCCCATATTGTATATGATTAGTCACTGAGGTGGAAAATTGAATCCATCTGTGAATGCTGGAAAAGGAACCTTCAGAAGGGTGAGGCCAAGGGTTCAGCCATGAGCAATGCCTAACCTAGGAGACTATTTCAACGTTGTCCTCAGTCAACGAATAATGAAGCTTAATAAAGAATGTGTGATCATTATTTTATCCTCTTAACTCAGTCGTTCCATCAAATAACTATAAAAGTGGATGTCACCTCCTGGTGCATGCTACTGTCCAGAGGAGGCACTGGGGCCTCCCGTGTCACTGGATGACCAGGAATAGATGCTGTCAGACACATTGAGACAGAAGACACATTGATAAATGGATAGAAGATACTTTTATGATGGAATGAGAATAAAAGGCACTAAAAAATATCCAACAGTAAATGGGTCATGGAAGCAAATAGAAAAACCATTATTAAGTAGGCAGAGGGGAATGGGATATTTGGATGAAAACTGTTGACCCAAATATGGAATTTTCAGACATTTGTCTCTGGCATGTATTATCTTTAGTACAAAAATAGCAGTGACATTAGGTCACAAATTCCAAATCTTTGGGAAGTAGAAAGTAATTTAGACTGCAGGGCAAAAGAGGTACTTTAATTCCTGCTCTACACTGATAGAAGAGTGACATTGAACTGTCCTCAAAGCTCCAGACCTCAGTGTTATCATCTGTACAATGGAAGAGTTGACCGGTGTGGTCTCAAATATCATTTCCAACTTGGAAATGCTGTGATTCTGTGGCTCTATGGATAGAACTGCAGTGCCCCAGGCAGTCTGGCAATAAACTATTACAGAAAATTCAAATGAGATAAGCTAACGAAATTAGAAGTGACTTAGTGAACCAGAGGGAGGTTAGCCTTCAACTAAATTAGAAAAAAGGTTGTCTTATTTTTGTGTAATTTTGTTTTATTTTATCTGCCTTCCATCCTGTGTGTTGGAGCCCTGCCACCCCGAGTTTCCCCAACCCAGGCACTGGGGATCTCATGGCCCCCCTCTCTCTGACTGCCAGGACCCCAGCCCTTGGGTTGCACCCACTTCACACGCAGGCCCCTCTGATTCTTGGAGGCCCAATACCTGAGGTCTCCATTGGGAGGCGATGGCTAGGGGTTTGGTAGTGAGGGGCGCCATCCTTTTCACAGCAAGCTCAGCTCTTGAATGAGCCGGAACAACACAAAAGCAGGCTCCATGGCAGGCAGAAGGGCCGACAATCTCTGGGCACCCCCACATGAATCCCATCTTCAGGCCATGATTTCCAAGTGCCATCCCTGACAAGTGAAGTCAGTTGACTCATCTCTCTATGTTCATAGGACAGTAACAGTTTTCCTCTACGAATCTGAGATGTTGCAGTGTAGTGTATGTGAGTTGGCCTCATGGCCTGCAGACCCCTTCCTGGTATCAGGTCGTGTTCTAGGCATTCTGATTGGCCCAGGCAGAAGGTGTGCCAGATGTGCAGCAACAGAAGGAGAAGGGAAGCAGGCGCTCAGCTAGAATCATGCTTCTAAATCACCATGCCAGAAACTGGCGCGCCGGAGACCGTGGGATTCTCCCTTTCCCTGCATCACACACATAACTGCCATTTGTTTTGCTCCAGCTCTGTGCTGCTGGCTTTATATATTACGGCTTTCCATTGGGCAGCCTGGGGAGGGCCTCAGAGAGATTAAAGCATTTGTTCAAGTTTGCATGATTGGTCTGTGGAAAAGCAAGACTTCAGGCCCAGTTCTGACCCAGTTCTGTCTGACTGCAAAGGCCTCCAGAGCCCACAGCTCCAATTCTGGGATCTGTTGCTCATAGAGAAAAGTTGTAGCATCTCCCAGCATCCTTTGAACATTGGGCATGTCAGACACACTCCTACCCCTGGACCTTTGCCCTGACTGTCCCCTCTGCCTGGAATCCTCTTCCCCTAGTTATTGGGATGACTCACCCTCTCCTTTACTTAAGGTCCCCTTCTCCGTAATGACTTTTCAGACTAGTTAGTCACAGCCCCTCATCCCACGCTGCGTCCCTCTCCCTTCTCTCTGCTTTGCATCTCTGCACGATGTTTGTCGCCACCAACACCTTTCACGCAGGCATTCTTCAGAGCCACTCTCGCCCTCCAAACCTAGGAACCGGGCTCCAGTTCGGAGAGCAAGGGGGTGTATCTCATTTCTTTGTTTTGTTTATCACTGCCCTCCACTGTCTCCATGGGGCCAGCACTGCCACCGCCTGGACAAGGGTCTGGGGCATAGTGGCTGCGAGTGCTGCTAGATGGGCACTGAGTGCCCGTGTGTCCACAGCAGGTGCTGGAGTGGCGAGGACAGGAGTACAGCAAGGGTGAGACACAGAGCAAGGGTTCAACAGAAGACTGAGGGGAGGGAGTCCTGGATTTTGAGGGGGCCAAGCCTGAAAATCTCAGAGGCACTGGGTTGCCCGGGACTGTTAATAGCATCTCTCCAAGATAGTGAGTCCCCCAGCACTGAGGCAGGAAGAGAGCTGTGAAGGCATAGGAGGAACTCGCAAAAGCAGCAGCCGAATCAGCACTTATCCCCACAGCACGGAGTGGAGAACATTTTCCATTCCCGCACGACTTTATTCTGAAAGTTGGTCTTGAGTCCCTGGGCACCTGGGAGATGCTGCCGTGGTGGTGCTGGGGGCTTAAAGGTGGTGAGACCAACTGGGGGACATGGTGTGCTCAATGCGGACGGACCCCAGGTAAAGTCTGTCCCTCTCTGTGTCTGCAGTTCCCTGCAGTCCATCTCTAGAACATTCCCCTCATGCTGCTCGGCACTTGTGAGCCCACTAGTTCACTACCGGGTTGTGAGGTCTGATACATGCATGAGCTTTTGGGACCGGAATGCCTGGGTTTAAACCTTAGCTCCAGCATTTAGTAACAGTGCGACATTGATCACATCACTTAAAGTGCTCTGTGCCTCTATTTGCTCTTCTGTAGAATGGAAGCATTAGCATAGACTCTATAGGGTTATTGTGAGAATTAAATAAATGGAAATACATAGAAACATTGGACCTGAGCTATTACGAGTTGTCTGGTAGTAGACATCTGCATAGCAGATTGTCTGCTGCATAGTAGGTGCTCAGTGAAAGTCCACTGGAGAGCTGGGGGGAACGACGGGAAAGAAGCACGGTTGGAAGTAGCTGACTTCAGTACTGAAGCAGATGGCGGGTGGAGGGGTGGCCATCACAGCACAGTGCTCAAACAGGAGTGGATTTTTAGTCAGCCTCTGGCAGTCTGATCTCAAAACCAGGGCCCGGGAAATAAACCAAGACAATTTCTGGTGATTAAAACAGAAAAGGGGATGGACTGAGTTTGTAAATATAACTGCAAACACACACTTGGTAACTAAGCAATTTGGCAAAGATTCCTACTCTCTTGAGAGAATTTTCCCTTTGAAAACTAAATAATAGCACACAGCAATGACTTCATGCAGGGCCTTGGGTGTGTGTCTGAGAGGGGCCATCTTTTCACTGATGGCCTGCAAGGCCCTGAGAGTCAGGTCATGTACAAATGTAGGGTCCCAGTCACTACCGGCCATGGTGACAGGTCACTCCAGACTGGGGCCTTCCCATCCTGTCCTTCCATGGCCATCACTCTGTTGAGCCATTGGCCCCGTCTAGATCTTATTCCCTGCATTTTCTTTGTTTTTGTCTTTTCTGTTGCCCAGGCTAGAGTGCAGTAGTGCTCAGTATAGCCTCAAACTTCTGGGCTCAAACAATCCTCTTGTCTTAGCCTCCTGAGTAGCTGGGACTGCAGGTGTGTACCACCATACCTGGCTAATTTTTTACATTTTGTAGAAATGAGGTCTTGCTATGTTGCCCAGGCTGATCTTAAACTCCTGGGCTCAAGCTGTCCTCGCACCTTGGACTCCCAAGTGTTGGGATTACAGGTGTGAGCCACCAGGCCCACCTTTCCCTGTATTTTCTGCAAGGCCTGCACTAGCAGCTGTGGTTTTCTCAATTAAATGTATAACCCAGGCACTTTAGCAAGCTTTTGCACCTGTGGCTTTTGCTCTTTCCCTGCATTAGGGGTTATTTGGAACCAAGGGTGAGTGGACAGAGGTGCAGGAAACACCTGGTGGTTGTGCCGTCTCCATCCTGCATCAGAAGCACAGAGATTTTGCTTCTTGACCTCACAGACCAAGGGCAGGTGCCCAGCACCTTCCCCCTATTCCCACAGCTCAGGGTGCTGGGCTCTGCTCTTCTGATTCTGCTGGTCTCCAAAAGAAAGTCTCTGCTCATGAAGAAAGAGCAACTCCCCATTACACCATGGTGTTCCCTTTTCCCCAAGGGAAATCACTTCCTCACAGAACATTCTGTTTCTTCCATTTCTTCTTCACACAGCCATTGTCCTCCTCCATCACTTGTCATCACTGGCCATAAATTGACTCGCAGAGCTTAAATCTCTCACCCAGGAGCCTAAATACTGGAACTTATTACACAGATAGACTAGGATACTCAAGTTCAAAATCAATCATGTCTTTCTTTCTTTCTTTCTTTCTTTCTTTCTTTCTTTCTTTCTTTCTTTCTTTCTTTCTTTCTTTCTTTCTTTCT
>NW_012101588.1:1583706-1592041 GCF_000951045.1 Mandrillus leucophaeus
TCTCTCTCTCTCTCTCTCTCTCTTTCTGTCTGTCTGTCTTTCTTTCTTTTTAGGGTGAAGAAAACTTCCTGTGAGTCCAACTATGGTTAGTTTAAGTTTTTTTCCAGTAAGTTGCGCTTGAGATCATATTGGCCAGGGTTGATATTAGAACATTCATTTTCTACTCAACCCTATGACAGAGAAATTTATCAATTCCCAGAACAGCTCTATTTGTTTATAAAAATTGGTGAGGTTTTAAGGCCAGGTTCTGTCAGAAATAGCCTCCCATTGTAAGAATTGAAGATTCTAATCATCTTTGAGTCATATTTTATATAGATGGAGCCAGAGTCCTTATGGGGTTGATGAGACTCCAGTTTTTTTCTTTCTCTCTTTTTTTTTTTTAGTGGATTGTGAACTCCAGAGTTTGGGTCCCCAGGCAAGGTATTTGGTAGGGCTGCTCTTAGTACAGGCCAAGTATTTAGTGCTGTTTCTGGATCCAAGGATTCCTGGTGTGGATTCCTGGTGTATGCACATGTGTATACACACACACACACACACACACACACACACACACACACACACAGCATGTTTGCTCCATAGATCACCGGGAGAATAACCATGGCAGGGCAAGTGTGGCCTCATAGGTATGTGTCGGGGGTAACGTGACCCCAGGCTCAGTGTCTGCTGGTCATGACAGTGGCCAGGCCTTGCCATCCCGATGGCCTGAGCTCTGACCTCCAGGCATTCTGAAGAGCGCAACAGAACTCGCATCTGTGAGCCGTCAGAAATAGATACACAATTCTTGCTGTCCAATTCTGCCCTCTCTGTAGCAGGGGAGAGGTTAGCATGATCACACCTCAAGGGGTTAGCTTACCCAGGATCATCCCTGTCTTGGGGGAAGTCGGACATTGCTTCATGTTGGGATTTGACAGGTAACCCAGGCTCCATCTGCATCTGATTTTTTTGGGCATCATTCTGCCGAGTGTCTGGCGTTTCTGCCATTAGTCATCCATTTTGGGGAGGTCCTTCCTTCTAAATCATTCTTGGTAAAATGCACTCACGATCTCTGCATTGTATTTGCTGGCTGATACCAGCAGAGGCAGGAGCATGAGGGAAGAAGGCACGAATAGATGGTGGGGGTGTGTCTGGGTAGGATATGTGGATCTTAAATAACAACGACAAAGGAGGGCAGGAGACACTGGCAGGGAGTGAAGATACATGGCATGGGGGAAGCATAGAAACAATTCACATTTAAACCACCTGTTACCTCTCCTCTCCTGTTCTAAGCCCAGATGGACCTGTAGGTAGGGACTGGAGCCACAGCCTGTGGTAGGCTAGGGAGGACAGCCATTCAGGACCCCCTGGAAGCTCCTCCACCCTCTTTAGGACCCAGGCCCATGTGTGCAGTGGCTCCCTCTCCTGGCTAGAAAGAAGTTGATGTGTCCCCTGCAAGAGGGGTCACGTATCAAGTTTGGACATAGGATTTCATGAAAAAGGTTCCCCCATTGCACGGTGCTTTTTCATTTACAGTAAGGTTTCAGAAACACTACTGTGCTCTGAGAGATGACTTTTATTACTTCTTTGTTTCTTGCTTACAGTCACATAACTTGCCAGTGATTATGGTGGAGATCAAATCCAGGCAACCTAATTTTTCTTCTTTTTTTTGAGGCAGGGTCTCACTTTGTTGTCCAGGCTGGAGTAGTGGTGTGATCACGACTCACTGCAGCCTCAACCTCCTAGCCCAAGCAATCCTCCCACCTCAGCCTCCAGTGTAGCTGGGATTGCAGGCATGTATCACTATGCCCTGCTAATTTTAAATTTTTTTTTTGTTGAAATGGGATCTTCTTATGTTGCCCAGGCTGGCTTCAAATTCCTGGGCTCAAGTGATCCTCCTGCCTTGGCCTCCCGAAGTGCTGGGATTACAGATGTGAGCCACTGCACCCTGCCCAAGCATTCTGATTCTTAATTCAGTGATGTTTCCAAAACCTCTTGTTTCTCCTCAGATGTTGGTGGGAGGTATGGGGTTAAAGGCACAAAGAGGTTGGGTGCAATAAGAAGCCAGGGTTCAGAATCCACTTAGGCTGATAATGGGCACACTGTTCATGAGTTTGGCCATTTCTTCCTCTCTGAACTCTCAGACACTTCCCAATACTAGCTGGAAAGTAAAATCCTAGGCTGCTCTCAGGTACCTGTGTAGGAGACATGAAAGCAGAATTTTGCCATATTGTGCTAAAAAACATAAAACAAAAATAAATAGGAAATCTGATCACACTAGTATCTGAAGTCCCCAGCACTCTACCTGGTATAGTGTAGGTGCTCAAAAAAAGGTCCCCTTTTCTTTTCCCAGAGGAGGTGCATACTACTTATTAAAAAATCATATTTTGGTCATAAATAGTAATGTGCTGGTAAATGGCTCTCTAGAAAAAAAGAGCCCTGATTCGTAGCCTTTGCCGAATTCAGTGTGTAAACACCCTCACCAGGTTGCTTTCAAAGTCATGTGAAATTGCAGAACACAGAGCTGAAAAGAGAAGCACAGTTGGCTTTTGCAGCCCAGCACACTGTGGGCCCACATCCTGGATTGTGAACCTAACAAGACATAAACTGTTTCTGAGCCAGAGAGCCAGGCACTGCACCTTCCTGCTGTGGTGCTATAGCCCGTGTGCGTAGATGGTGATTCTTAGCTCAGAGAACAGTGGGAAGGAGAATGCAGTGGCAGGAGCCCCGGATCAGGCAGGCAGAGAGGGCCAGAACGGGGACAACTCTTGAAGGTGCTGAGGACCTGAAGCTCATCCCCCATCTGGGAACTAGCATTTGTGATTATACCTTTTGGTTTATTTTGAAAACACACAATCAAAAGTGAACCTCAAACTATTGAAACTAAGAAAACCTACTGAGGGTCTTGCAGAAGCTTCTACACATCGACAGTGGCAGGGTGTGATAACCTTCAGCTGGACTAGATTTACCTTCCTCCCAAAAGCAACTAACAGACCACACAGACCCAATGTAGAAAATGATGTTTTAGACATTGGATACCAGGGAGGGAAGTGATCTCGGAAGGCTCAGGAGGGAAGCAGACAGAGTCCTGTGATGCCCCAGCTTTCCACCTTGAGAGAATGCAGGGAGGGGTCCTCAGGGAGCTGGTAGACTCCCTGACTTTGGGAGACGGAGTGTAGATTACAGAGAGGCCAAGGTGTCTAGAGTTTGAGGGAAGATTACCAGAAATGAGAGCTGCATAGGGAGAAAACTCCAGAGATATGAAGAGGGTCTCCCCTGAAGAATTTGGCTGAGTCCTTGAAAGCATATACAGGCTTCCTGGCAAAAACAGCTTCAACTCTGGCAAAGCAGGAGTTTAGATCCCTGCACATACCCCTAGGAAAGGGCTTGAATCCAGAGGGCTGAACAGCCATAGTCTGCAGGTCCAGCTTCTATAGCATCCCACAAGATAAGACCCATTGGCTTGGAACTCCAGCCAGCCACTGGGAGCACATTACGCCTCGCTGAGATGGAGCTCCCAGAAAGAGGGGCAGGCCGCCATCTTTGCTGTTTCACAGCCATAGCCGTTGTTGCCTTCAGTGCAGCTACCCTAAGGAAAAGTGGTCAGACTGCCTTTTTTCATGCGGGTCCCTGAACCCATTTTTTCTCACTGGGGAGGACATCCTAACTGGGGTCACCAGTCACCTTCGCCACCTTTGTTTTCCAGCTGAAAGTAGTTCCAAGCCTCCCTAGAACAAAACTCCCAGTGGGAGGGGAGTGACAAGCTGTCACCTTTGCTGTTTCATAGCCTTAGCTGTTGTTGCCTTTGGGCTCTAGGAAGTCTGAGGTGCCTAGGGACTGGAGCAATCCCCTGGCACAGCACAGCAGCTCTACAGAGAAGCAGCCAGACTGCTTTTTCACGTGGGTACTGGATCATGTTTCTCTTCACTGGGTGGAATCTTCTGACTGAGGTCTACAACCACCCTGCCAGTGTGTTTGGGCCAGCAACACGTCCATACTTCCCTGGATGGAGCTCCCAGAGGGAGGGGCAGGCTGTCATCTTTGCTAGTTTGTAGGCTTCACTGTTGATACCTTCAGGTGCTGGAAAATCCAAGGTGACTGGAAATTGGAGTGAACCTTCAGCATACTGCAGCAGCCCTGTGGAAAAGTGGCCAGACTTTTTGTTACATGGGTCCCTGATCCCATATCTCTTCACTGGATGGGTCCTCTGGGCCTGGGTCTCCAGTCACCCAACACCAGGACTAATGAGTTGGTAGCAATTTTGCAACTCCCTGGGACAGAGCTCCCAGTGGGAGGGCAGATTGCCATCTTTGCTGTCTTGCAGCCCTCATCCTTGCTGTGTCCAGGTTCTGGAGAGTCCATGGGGACCAGGGACTGGTCCAGACCCCAAGCACAGAGCACCCACCTAATGGTAAAGTGGTCAGACTATTCTCCGTACAGGTCCTGGTCCTCACTTCCCCTCACTGGAAAGGGCCACCAAACCTGGCACTCCAGCACAACCACCATGCCCCTTCCTGATCACTTCAATCACAGGCAGCCCAGCAGTTAAAGGAACACTCACATGCAGAGATGAGAAAGAACCAACACAAGAACTCCAGCACTCAAATGGCCAGAGTGTCTTATGTCTTCCAAATGATCACACTAGTACTCCAAGAAGGGTTCTTAACCAGGCTGTGTTGGCTGAAATGGCAGAAATAAAATTCAGAATATGGATTGGAAGATCATTGAGATATTCAAAAGAATGGCAAATCCAATTCAAGGAAACTAAGAATCATAATAAAATGACACAGGAGCTGAAAGACGAAATAGCCCATATAAAAAAGAACCTAACTGATCTATCAGAGCTGAAAAAAACACTACAGGAATTTCACAATGCAATCACAAGTATTAACAGTAAAATAGATCATGCTGAGGAAAGAATCTCAGAACCTGAAGACTAGCTGTCTGAAATAAGACAGTCAGACAAAAAATAATGAAAAAGGAATGAAAAGGATCAAACAAAACCTTCAAGAAATATGGGGTTATGAAAAGGCCAAATCTATGAAACCCCAGCATCCATGAAGGGGACAGAGAGAAAGCAAATAACTTGGAAAACATATTTTAGGATATCGTCCATGAAAACTTCCCCAACGTTGTTAGGAAGACTGACAGTCAAATTCAGGAAATAACAGATAACCCCTACAAGATTCTATACAAGATTGTCCCCATAATCACCAGATTTCCCATGGTCAAAATGAAACAAAAAATATTAAGGCAGCTAGAGAGAAAGGGCAGGTCAGCTACAAAAGGAACCCCACCAGGCTAACAGCAGACCTCTCAGCAGAAATCCTAAAAGTCAGAAGATATTAGGGGCCTGTATTCAACATTATTAAAGAAAAAATCTTCAACCAGGAATTTTACATCAAGCAAAGTATTTCATATCCTGCTTCCTCAGCAAAGGAGAAATAAAATCCTTTGCAGATAAGCAAATGCTGAGGGACTTTGTTACCACCGGATCCACCTTACAAGAGATCTTGAAAGGAGCACCAAATATGGAAAGAAAAGACCATTACCAGTCAATACAAAAACACACTTAAGTACACAGACCAATAACACTATAAAGCAACCACACAAACAAGCTGGCATAATAACCATCTAGCAACACCAAGATAGGATCAAATCCACACGTATCAATACTAACCTTGAAAGTAAATAGGCTAAATGACCCATTTAAAGGGCACAGAGTTGTAAGCAAGATTAAAAAGCAAGACCTAATGGTATGCTGTCTTCAAGAGACCTATCTCACATGCAATGCCACCCATAGGCTCAAAATCAAAAGATGGAGGAAAATCTACCAAACCAATGAAAATCAGAAAAAAAAATCAAGGGTTGCAATCCTAATTTCAGACAAAATAGACTTTGAATCAACAAAGATAAGAAAAGACAAGAGCATTACATAATGGTAAAGGGTTCAATTCAACAAGAAGACCTAACTATCCTAAATATATATGCACCCAACACAGGAGTACCCAGATTCATAAAGCAAATTCTTAGAGACCCACAAAGAGACTTAGACTCCTACACAATAGTAATGGGAGACTTCACCACTCAACTGGCAGTATTAGACATATCATCAAGGCAGAAAATTAACAAAGATAGGCAGGGTGTGGTGGCTTATGCCTGTAATCCCAGCACTTTGGGAGGCCAAGGCGGGTGGATCACAAGGTCAGGAGATCGAGACTATCCTATCTAACATGGTGAAACCCCGTCTTTACTAAAAACACACACACACACACACACACAAAATTAGCCAGGCATGGTGGTGGGCACCTGTAGTCCCAGCTACTCAGGAGGCTGAGGCAGGAGAATGGTGTGAACCTGGGAAGCAGAGCTTGCAGTGAGCTGAGATCACGCCACTGCACTCCAGTCTGGATGACAGAGCGAGACTCCATCTCAAAAACAAACAAAAAAAATTAACAAAGATATTCAGGACCTGAACTCAAAATTCGACCAAATGGATCTAATCGACCTCTGTAGAACTCTCCATGTCACTCAAAACCATGCAATTACATGGAAATTAAACAACCTGCTCCTGAATGACTTTTGGGTAAATAATGACATTAAGGCAGAAATCAATAAATTGTTTGAAACTCATAAGAATGCAACATACTAGAATCTCTGGCACATGGCTAAGGCAGTGTTAACAGGGAAATTTTTAGCACTAAATGCCCATATCAAAACCTTAGAAATATCTCACATGAACAACCTAACATTGCAACTAAGAGAACTAGAGAAGCAAGAGTGAATCAACTCCAAAGATAGCAGGAGACAAGAAATAACCAAAATCAGAGCTGAACTGAAGGAGACTGAAATATAAAAAACCACTGAAAAGATCAATGAATCTAGCAGTTGTTTTTTGAAAAAAATAGTAAGATAGATAGGCTGCTAGCTAGATTAACAAATGAGAAAAGAGAGAAGATCTAAATAAACACAATTAGAAATGACAAAGGGAATGTTAACACTGACTTGACAGAAATACAAACAACCATCATAGACCACTAAGAACACCTCTATGCACGCAAACTAGAAAACCTAGAAGACATAGATAAATTCCTAGACACAGACACCCTCCCAAGACTGACCCAGGAAGAAATTGATTCCCCAAACAGACAAATAATGAACTCCAAAATTGAATCAGTAATAAACATCCTACCTACCAATCCATCCAGGACTAGATGGATTCACAGGTGAATTCTACCAGATACACAAAGAAAAGCTGGTATCATTTCTACTAAAACTATTCCAAAACACTGCAGAGAACAAATTCCTCCCCAACTTATTCTATGAGGCCAGCATCATCCTGATACCAAAACCTGGCAGAGATCCAACAAAAAAAGAAAACTACAGGTCAGTATCTGTGATGAATATTGATGCAAAAATCCTCAATGAAAGACTTGCAAACCAAATCCAGTAGCACATCAAAAAGCCAATTCACATGATCAAGTAAGATTTATCCTTGTGCTACAAGGTTGGTTCAACATATGCAAATCAATAAATGTGATTCATCACACAAACAGAACTAAAGACAAAAATCATGTGATTATCTCAATAGATACAGAAAAGGCTTTTGATAAAATTCAACATCCCTTCATGATAAAAACTCTCAATACACTAGGTACTGAAGGAACATACCTCAAAATAATAAGAACCATTTATGACAGACCCACACTCAACATCATACTGAATGGGCAAAACCTGAAAGCATTCCCCTTGAAAACTGGCACAAGACAAGGATGCTCTCTCATCATTCATATTCAACATAGTATTGGAAGTCCTGGACAGAGAAATCAGGCAAAGGAGAGAAATAAAGGCATCCAAATAGAAAGAGAGGGAGTCAAACTATCCCTGTTTGTAGACGACATGATTCTATATCTAGAAAACCTCATAGTCTTGGCTCAAAACTCCTTCAGCTGATAAACAACCTCAGCAAAGTTTCAGGATACAGAATCATGTACAAAAATCACTAACATTCCTATACACCAACAACAGCCAAGCCGAGGTCCAAATCAGGAATGAAATCCCATTCACCATTGCCACAAAAAGAACAACATGTCTGGGAATACAGCTAATCAGGGAGGTGAAAGATCTCTACAATGAGAATTACAAAACAGTGCTCCAAGAAATCAGAGATGACACAAACAAATGGACAAACATTTCATGCTCATGGATAGAAAGAATTAATATCATTAAAATGGCCATATTGCCCAAAGCCATTTACAGATCCAACGCTAATCCTACCAAACTATTAATGACATTCTTCACAGAACAAGAAAAAAAATTTAAAAATACATATGGAACAACAACAACAACAAAAAACCTGAAT
>NW_012101588.1:1593640-1596531 GCF_000951045.1 Mandrillus leucophaeus
AATAGGAGCTGGGTAACATAAGGCTTAGACGTGCCGGGCTGCATTCCCAGATGGTTAAGGTGTTCTAAGTTGCAGGAGATAGGAGGTCAGCATGAGATACAGGTCATAAAGACCTTGCTATAAAACGGTTGTCGTAAAGAAACCAGCTAACACCTACCAAAACCAAGATGGTGATGAAAGTGACCTCTGGTCGTCCTCACCGCCACACTCCCATCAGCACCATGACAGTTTACAAATGCCATGGCAACATCAGGAAGTTACCCTATATGATCTAAAAAGGGGAGGCATGAATAATCCACCCTTGTTTAGCATATCATCAATGACACTTAGAATATGTGAGATACACGGGAACCATCAGCGCAGATCACTTTTGTGTTCTCAGATGATTGTCTGGATTTAATCAGTTAATTAATTAATTTTTAGGGAAAAAATTATCCAGCTGCCCTAAAACCTACCCTGTCTAGTTAAGAGAATAATACCCTGCTTGCTGCATTGCCTGCATTTAGAGTTTCACGGTTCTCCCCTGCACGCTATTCAGTCTCCCCAGCATGGCTTCCTGTGCAGTTTTTATCATCTGACCCTTGGGACATCATGGTGAGGTCGACAGGGAGGTGAGGAAATGGGCTCAGGAAGGTCAACTTTTCTGGCCAACCTGGCCCGCAAGCCCCCTTTTTCTAATCTTTGAAGCACAAGCAATGTGGGCTTTTCTGTCCCAGGTTTCTTGCCTCTTCTGAGATGTCAGTGTAGAGGTGGGGATTTGCATTCACAGTGGGCTGAGCACTCACTATGGGGGACTTCCAGCCCCCAGTAGGTCAGGAGCCCTAAGTGTTAGACCCACCCAGGAAGACCGATTCATCTTCAAAGAGCCGCCCTCTTATAGAGGGGCTTCGGGAGCCACCAGGACTAGCCTTCCTCTGCAGAGTGAGCTGCCCTGTTGTGGGGAGGGACTTTGGCTGTCTGAGGTTGAGTGGGCAGCCTCAGTTAGTAGCAGAACCCCAGTGAGTTCTGAACCCCGGGGAAAAATCTCTTTCTAAACTCCCTTTTTTCTTCATCCCAACGCCTACTTGAGGGTGGCCCTATAGATAAAATGTCGCTTTTTGGCTAAGTGTCCTCAAAACTTTTGGACCGTGATGGCTCCCTTATTCCCACCTACCTCTCACCCCAAGTTCTAACAACTCCTAATCACTCATCCTTCCGAAAGGGCGCAGTATAAAGAACGTCATAATAAAATGACCTACTCTTATTTCTCCATACTTTGGAATTTGTAGAGACAAGTCTCCACTCGTGGAGGCACTGACAGGGAAGGGGCCTCCTTTGTTCCACTTGATTGGTGCTGAGAATTCCAGGACCAAGTGCTCATTGGAAATGATGACGTCCTTGCATTGTGGCTCCTGGCCCTATGATATGAAGATTGGCCCCTAGCTCTCCCCAACTCAAAAGCGAGGGTGCTTAGCTTCTCAGTCTGTTTGGGAAGAAGTTCTGGTATTAAGTCAACTGATGGAAGAGGACGGAGCTTGGATTGGTTGCTGCAAGGAGTGTCCAAAATACTGAACACAGGCAAGTGGATTTCTGCCTCAAATGAGCAGCTTCTTAAACCAAGGAGCTCTGTCCTCTGCTCCCAGATCCCCAAGCATGTGTGTTATGATGTTGCGGGCCACCTAAAGGGCAGAAGTTCTTTTTTTCAGAGGCATCTAGGAGGGGTACGAGAGAGCACCCCACTCCCTGACTAGCCTGGCAGTCAGATGGGAATGCGCTGATGTGCCTCTCTTTAAGAACATTTGAAATGCAAACATTTTCCAGACGTGTCCTTTTCCATCTTGTTTGTTTAGGAAAGTAGTTGTGATAGTTAAATTGTACGTATCAACTTGGCTAGACTGTGGTGCTCGGTTGTTTGGTCAAACCCCAGTCCTTAGTCTAGGTGTTGCAGTAAAGGCATTTCTGTAGATGTGATTTACATGTATAACAAGTTGACTTTAAGCAAAGGAGATGACCCTCCACCATGCGGGTAAGCCTCATTTGATCAGTCGAAGGGCATAAGAGCAAAAACTGAGATTTCCAGGGAAGAAGGAATTTTGCCTCAAGACTGAGACATAGGAATTCTTCTTGTGTTTCCAGCCTGCCAGACTGTCCTAGAAACTTCAGACTCAAGTTTGTGACATCAGCTCTTACCTGAGTTTCCAGCTGCTGGCTGGCCCTAAGGGTTCAGGCTTGCCAGCTGCAGCAATCACGGGGGCCAATTTCCTAAAATAAATCTCTTAACATAAATGTCTTATTGGTTCTGTTTCTCTGGAGAACCCAGACTGACACAGGGGCTGCGGCAGACACATACCTTCAGCAATATCTAAAGGGAGGGCTGCTCCGGGGACAGTGGACCAAGGAAACATCCTTCTTGGCTGTAAAGTCTGAATGGGGCTGTTCTGCTTCACTAGGTTCTATGACAGAAAACGAACTCAAATCCCAGGCTGGAGGCAAAGGGTGGTAACTACAGCAGCAAATATGTCTGGCAGTATGCAAATGCGTTAAGCACATTATCTCACGTCATTAAAAAAATAGACTTTATTTTTTAAAGCAGTTTTAGATTTATAGGAAAATTGATGGGAAAGTACACAGCTCCCATATACCAAGCCCCCTGTCCCCATGTTTCTTTGAGATTAACAGTCTGCATGAGTGTACTGCATTTGTTACAAGTGAAGAGTCAAGCTTGAAAATTACTTTTAACAAAAGCCGAAGTGTGTGTGAGGATTTATTCCCTGTGTTATATGGTTCTAGGGGTTTCGACAATGGCTTTAATACAGGATCGTGCAGAATACTTTTCCTGGCCTAAAACTCCCTGGTGCTCCACCTGTTCATTTCTCTCTGCTCCCTGGTGCTCACCTGTTCATTTCTCTCTG
>NW_012101588.1:1596606-1602692 GCF_000951045.1 Mandrillus leucophaeus
AAAAAAAACAAGAAAGCTGGAGGTGTCGTGTTACCAATTTCAAACTATACTCTATACTACAGGGCTACAGTAACTAAAACACCATGGTACTTGTACAAGAACAGACATAGATGAGTGGAACAGAATAGAGAGCCCAGAAATAAGACTGCACATCTATAACCATCTGATCCTTGACCAAGCTAACAAAAACAAGCAATGAGGAAAGGACTTCCTATTCAACACACAGTGCTAGGAGAACTGGCTAACCAGAAGTTTGAAATTGGACCCCTTCTTTACACCATATACAAAAATCAACTCAAGACGGATTAAAGACTTAAATGTAAAACCCAAAACTACAAAAATCCTGGAAGACAACCTAGACAATAGCATTCTCAACATAGGAACTGGCAAAGGTTTCATAATGAAGATTCCAAAAGCAATTGCAACAAAAACAAAAGTTGACAAATGGGATCTAATTAAACTTAAAAGCTTCTGCAGATGAAAAGAAACTATCCACAGAGTAAACAGACAATCTACAGAATGGAAGCAAATATTTGCAAACTATGCATTGGACAAAGGTCTAATTTCCAACATCTATAAGAAACTTCAACAAATTTAGAAGAAAAAAGCAACCCCATTAAAAAGTGTGAAAAGAACATGAACAAACAGTTTTCAAAGAAGACATACATGTGGCCAATATATGGAAAAAAGCTCAATATCACCGATCATTAGAGAAATGCAAATTAAAACCACAATGAGATGCCATCTCATACCAGTCAGAATGGTTATTACTAAAAAGTTAAAAAAAAAATGGATGCTGGTGAAGTTGTGGAGAAACAAATGCTTATACACTGTTGGCGGAAGTGTAAATTAGTTCAACCATTGTAGAAAGCAATGTGGCAATTCCTCAAAGAGCTAAAAGCAGAACTACCATTCAACCCAGTAATGCCATTACTGGGTATATACCCAAAGGAATATAAATCGTTCTACCATAAAGACACAGGCACTCGTATGTTGATGACAGCACTATTCAAATAGCCACGATGTGGAATCAGCCTAAATGCCCCTCAATGGCAGATTGGATAAAGAAAATGTGGTGCATATACACCATGTACTATGCCATAAAAAACAATGAGATCATGTCCTTTGCAGGAGCATGGATGGATCTGGAGGTCATTATCCTTAGCAAACTAACAGGAATAGAAAACCAAATACCACATGTTCTAACTTATAAGTGGGAGCTAAATCATGAGAACACATGGACACATAGACAGGAATAACAGACACTGGGGCCGCCTTGAGGGTGGAGGGTGGGAGGAAGGAGAAGATCAGGAAAAATAACTGTTGGGTACTAGGCTTAGTATCAGGGTGACAAAAATAATCTGTACAACAGACCCTCAAGGCACAAGTTTCCCTATAAAACAAACCTGCATATATACCCCTAAACCTAAAATAAAAGTTAAAAAAAATAAAAATAAAAATGCTTCGACCTATCCCAGGTCTACTTAATCTGGGTTTCTCAGGGAAGAGCCAAGTGTCTCTATTTAAATTTAAAAATTTTAAGTTTGTACATAATTTAAAAGTTACAGAAAAGATGCAATAATCATGCAAAAAATTCATGAATAACCTTACCTAGATGACAAAAATGTTAACATTTTACTACTTTTGTGTGCGTGCACTATTTCTCTCTTCATATATTTATTATATGTGCATATATATAATATCTATGCATATTATATGTATATATTTATGTTTTTGTATAAGCTTTTTTCTGAGCCATTTTGGAGAAAGTTGCAGATATGATGCCTCTTTACTCTTAAATACCCTTGTTTCATAAAACTGAGGAATTATCTTATAATGCAGTGTGATTATCAAAATCAGGAAATTAACATCAGTGCAATATTATCATTTAATTTCAAAACCTTATTAGATTTTGCCAGTGGTCCAACAATGCCTTTATCGGAAAAGTAAATTCAAAATTGTGGACTCCATTGCCCTGTCTTGTTAGCCTCTGTTAATCTGGAACGATTCCTGAGACTTTGCTTAAATTTCATGACACTGGCACTTTTGAAGAGTACAGGTCACTGATTTTGCAAAGTGTCCTTCAATTTGGGTTTGCGTGATGATTCCTTGTGATTGGATTCAAGCCGTGCACTATGAGCAGTTGTACAATAGAAGTGAACATGCGTCCTTCTCTGGGCCTCAAATCAGGAGGCTCCTGCTGTTGATCCGTTATATCACTGGCAATGGTATCTCTTATCATTTGGTTAAGGTGGTCCCTACCAGATTTCTCCACCATAAAGCTATTTTGTGAGTTGCTTTGTAATTAATAAGTATCTTGAAGAAAGATGTTGAGATAATTAATATGTCTCCTGGAATCCTGATGACAGGCACCCACTGGCTTTGGCATTCCTTAAAGGAAAATCTCCAATTTTATTAAGGTTTTCAGGGGATTCTGGCAGCCCCAGCCTGGCTGGTCTGAGCAGCAGTTCTGAGAGCCTTGGCACTCCCTGCACAGTGAGCTCCCTGAGGCTTTGATCTGTCCCTCTGGGCAGATTGAGGAGCTTTGGCCTGTCCCTCTGGGCAGCCCCAGCATTTGGCCCACTGTCTGGTTCACAGCAGGGTCCAATGAATGAGAGGAAAAAGAGAGTCAGAGGCAATGGTGTGCTCCCTCTGGAGTTGTGTGTCATTGTTGGTAAATGAGGGTGATAACTAGTTACGACTTTGACATTTCATGATTGTATAAGTTTCCACGTCCCCCACTGAGGTGGTTACTTCCATTATACAATGCTTTCTTCCACATGGTAGACTGGGGTTATTTGCGTCATTGAAAAAAAAAATGAAAAGAAACCAAGATATATTCCACAGCTCAACCCAAGCCATAGGATGTGAAGGTTGGAATGAGTTCATTCAGATTCTTCATTCAGCAGGTATTTATTGCTTGCCTTCAGTGCACCAGGTGCTGCCACAGAGGTTGGGAATCCACTGGTCACAGAGGATATGGAGAGTGCATATGGATATGGAGAGTGCAGCCCAGCAAGGCTAAGAACTGCCCCTTTTCTCTATTCTAGTCTAGGAGTTGCTGATGAGCGAGGACAGATGCCCAGAAACAATACCCCACCACTAAGCCTGATGCCGATACAGCCCAGGCACCTCTCAGGTGGTGAGCAAAGCTGTACATTGTCTAAAAAGGAGCTCTCAGGAAGAAAGGCATGTAATTCAGAGTTGCTTGTGAAATTTCTCACTAGCATTACTCATCTAAACTTACGTATTTTGTTGTGGAAAACACTTTTTGCATTGTTTTTAAAGTAACGAATCTGGTCACAGTCCAGTTTTATTTCTCAAGCCAGCCTGTAAGGCAAGAGCCAAGATAAATGCTTGATACTTTCTAACTCAGAAGTAAAGTCAAATCGCTTATATACAGATGAACTTTCCACAATAAAATTACTGAGGTCATGATAGCGAGTTAATTACCACAGTCCTGGTGTGTACATTATAATTTAGACAAGTAAACTAATGTCCTGCAATAAACATCTTATGACAAATACAGTTTCTTAAAACAAACAGAATAGTGAGGAAATGCATTTTTTCCATCGCAAACATGCAAAGCAAATGTAACCTGAAGATTAAGGATCACATTCCCGAACAGAGTAATAAGTCTTTTAGAATTTAAAAATGAATCTCCCAGGAGAACTTCTTGCAAACAAATTAGCCTCCTTTTAATTTGACAAGACACAGAATAAGAATTTGTTAAAATGGTTAGTGTTTATGTCCTTAAGTGTCCCTGAGATGTTTGACTTCTTAATGCTCTCCACTTTCTTTTGTAACCTTGTAACAAGATGTGTAAACCATGAACTCTGTGCTTTGTATTCTCAAGGTACTTGAGTTAAGATTTCCTCACTCTCTCAAAGTGTGTTGAAACTGTGGCCTCTGCCATCAATTATACTCTTAATCAAAGTTGAACACAAGAATACAGCACTTTGCAGTGTGCACTCCAGCCTGAGAGATGGAGGGAAACCCTGTCTCAAAAAAAAAAAAAAAAAGAAGAAGAAGAAAAGAAAAGAATAGAGCACTTACTGTTTTCTGTTTCTATGTATCATGTTTATTGATGTGCAGATATTCTACTTCTTAAGTCTTTAGTGCTCTGTTGTTTACCAGATCCGACCTATCAAACTACTTACTATATTTCACACAAAGCGAATAGTGACTTAATGTGAGCCACTTCTTTCAGGGGTCCTTGCTTTACTCTACTTCTGCCTCTTTACATTATTCCTTTGCCTTCTGGGTCTGAGTAAGTCTGTCGCATTCTTCAAGGATGTTTGTCTTTGTGTTTGTCTTTGTAGGCTTCCTCAGCCACTCCAGGTAGAAATAACCTTTCCAAGCATTCTACTTGCACAATGACAACATTCTGTGCTAACATGTTGGTCTCTCCAGCTAGAATATTTGTTCCATGACGGTGAATGTCCCGTCTTCTTCATTTTTATGTCTATGGTCCATAGTCCAATTCACAGCATGTAGGAAGTGTTTGATAAAAGTTAGTTGGATAAATAGAACAGTCAGTGAATGAGGAAAAGAGATTCCAGGGGAAAATACTTGTCAGAGTCAGTGGTGATGGCCAATGACCAGGCACTGATGTGTGCTGGGAGGATACATTGTGTGTGTATGGTGAGAGTTAATGGGGATAGAAGGTGCCGGACCCCTCTGTCAGAGGCATTCAAACCAGAGCAACTCCATCTTGAATAGGAGCTGGGTAACATAAGGCTTAGACGTGCCGGGCTGCATTCCCAGATGGTTAAGGTGTTCTAAGTTGCAGGAGATAGGAGGTCAGCATGAGATACAGGTCATAAAGACCTTGCTATAAAACGGTTGTCGTAAAGAAACCAGCTAACACCTACCAAAACCAAGATGGTGATGAAAGTGACCTCTGGTCGTCCTCACCGCCACACTCCCATCAGCACCATGACAGTTTACAAATGCCATGGCAACATCAGGAAGTTACCCTATATGATCTAAAAAGGGGAGGCATGAATAATCCACCCTTGTTTAGCATATCATCAATGACACTTAGAATATGTGAGATACACGGGAACCATCAGCGCAGATCACTTTTGTGTTCTCAGATGATTGTCTGGATTTAATCAGTTAATTAATTAATTTTTAGGGAAAAAATTATCCAGCTGCCCTAAAACCTACCCTGTCTAGTTAAGAGAATAATACCCTGCTTGCTGCATTGCCTGCATTTAGAGTTTCACGGTTCTCCCCTGCACGCTATTCAGTCTCCCCAGCATGGCTTCCTGTGCAGTTTTTATCATCTGACCCTTGGGACATCATGGTGAGGTCGACAGGGAGGTGAGGAAATGGGCTCAGGAAGGTCAACTTTTCTGGCCAACCTGGCCCGCAAGCCCCCTTTTTCTAATCTTTGAAGCACAAGCAATGTGGGCTTTTCTGTCCCAGGTTTCTTGCCTCTTCTGAGATGTCAGTGTAGAGGTGGGGATTTGCATTCACAGTGGGCTGAGCACTCACTATGGGGGACTTCCAGCCCCCAGTAGGTCAGGAGCCCTAAGTGTTAGACCCACCCAGGAAGACCGATTCATCTTCAAAGAGCCGCCCTCTTATAGAGGGGCTTCGGGAGCCACCAGGACTAGCCTTCCTCTGCAGAGTGAGCTGCCCTGTTGTGGGGAGGGACTTTGGCTGTCTGAGGTTGAGTGGGCAGCCTCAGTTAGTAGCAGAACCCCAGTGAGTTCTGAACCCCGGGGAAAAATCTCTTTCTAAACTCCCTTTTTTCTTCATCCCAACGCCTACTTGAGGGTGGCCCTATAGATAAAATGTCGCTTTTTGGCTAAGTGTCCTCAAAACTTTTGGACCGTGATGGCTCCCTTATTCCCACCTACCTCTCACCCCAAGTTCTAACAACTCCTAATCACTCATCCTTCCGAAAGGGCGCAGTATAAAGAACGTCATAATAAAATGACCTACTCTTATTTCTCCATACTTTGGAATTTGTAGAGACAAGTCTCCACTCGTGGAGGCACTGACAGGGAAGGGGCCTCCTTTGTTCCACTTGATTGGTGCTGAGAATTCCAGGACCAAGTGCTCATTGGAAATGA
>NW_012101588.1:1604332-1645582 GCF_000951045.1 Mandrillus leucophaeus
CCTGTTCATTTCTCTCTGCTCCCTGGTGCTCACCTGTTCATTTCTCTCCGCTATTTATTTAATTTCCAAAACAATATTATGAAGTGAAATTTTAAAAATTCTTTAATTTATAAAAGTGATACAATAATTGTATTTATTTATGGAGTACAGAGTACTGTTTTGAAATATGCAATGTATAGTGATGAAATAGAATAATTAGCATATCCATCACCTCAAACATTTAGCATTTCTTTGGGTTGGGAATAGTCAAAGTCCTGTCTTCTAGCTATTTGAAAATATATAACAGGCTGGGCACGGTGGCTCACGCCTGTAATCCCAGCACTTTGGAGGCCGAGGTGGGGAGATCACTTGAGGCCAGGAGTTTAAGATCAACCTGGCCAACATGGCTAAACCCCATCTCTACTAAAAATACAAAAAAAAAAAAAAAATTAGCCAAGTGTGGTGACACACGCCTGTAATCCCAGCTACTCGGGAGGCTGAGGTGGGAGAATCACTTGAACCTGGGAAGCAGAGGTTGCAGTGAGCTGAGATCACGCCACTGCACTCCAGCCTGGGCAATAGAGCAAGATTCTGTCTCAAATATATACATAACAAATTATTAACTATAGTCAGCCTACAGTGCTATGGAATTCTAGAACTTATTCTTCCTAGCTAGCTGCAATTTTGTATCATTCAACCAATCTCTCCCTAGTCCTGCCTCCCTGCTACCCTTCCCAGCCTCTAGTGTCTGTTTACAGGTGAACAAATAAAGAAAATGCCGTGTGCATACATAGTGGAATACTATTTAGCCACAAAAAGAATGAGATCCTGTCATTCACAGCAACATGGATGAACCTGGAGACATTATTTTAAGTGAAATGAGTCAGGCATAGGAAGATAAATATCATATCTTCTCATTTGTATGTGGAGGCTAAAAAAGTTGATCTCATAGAAGCAGAGAGTAGAACAGTTACCAGAGTGGAACTTTATAGGCGTTGTTGCAACCAAGACTTGGACTCCCCATGTTCCCCCTCCTGAGACAGAACAATGATCTCATTGGCCTCACGTGCTGCTGGGAGGACCCAGGGAGTCAGTGCCCAGAAGGGTCTTAACACGATGCTGTTACACTGCACGCACACAGGGTCTGGTGAAAACTCTTAAGTTATCAGACTGGTTTGCTTACATGGTGGGAATAAGATTTTCCCTCTTAGGAGGCTGATTGTTCTTACCTCTTGGCTCAGGAGAAGAGGAGCTGTAGCTCTGAAATAAGTTGAAGGTTTGGATTCATCTTTTTTTGTTTTTGTTTTTGTTTTTTTTTTGAGACGGAGTCTCGCTCTGTCGCCCAGGCTGGAGTGCAGTGGAGCGATCTGGGCTCACTGCAAGCTCTGCCTCCCGGGTTCGCGCCATTCTCCTGCCTCAGCCTCCCGAGTAGCTGGGACTACAGGCGCCCGCCACCCCGCCCGGGTAGTTTTTTGTATTTTTTTAGTAGAGACGGGGTTTCACCGTGTTAGCCAGGATGGTCTCGATCTCCTGACCTCGTGATCCGCCCGTCTCGGCCTCTCAAAGTGCTGGGATTACAGGCTTGAGCCATCGCACCCGGCCAATTTTTTGTATTTTTTAGTGGAGACGGGGTTTCAACGTGTTAGCCAGAAGGGTCTCGATCTCCTGACCTTGTGATCCGCTCGCCTTGGCCTCCCAAAGTGCTGGGATTACAGGCATGAGCCACCGCATCCGGCCCTGGATTCACCTTTTAATAATGACAAGAAGGGGGCGGGAAGATGGCTCCAAGGAAAGGCAGCACCCAGCAGTCCCTTCCTCCATTTTAAGCTCCACAGACTTCTAACTGCTGAGGTGGAAAGGAGGCATGGCTGTGATTGGCAGGGCCACAGTGCCTGCCCAGTCCTGGATGGTGGAGGCAGGGGGCGGTAGCAGGGAGAGAGAGGCAGGGCTGGGCCAGGTAGAGTGGGTGATCCTCCACTCTGAGGCCTGGCTGCAGGCCAGGGCAAACATGCCACACTACAGCCTTTCCCGGCTCCTGGCACATGGTCCCCATTCTTGAAGGCTCCCCGCTGCCCTCATTGAAAATGAGCCCTCACTCTACCTGTGGATGGTTGGTTAGGGCCCCGACATCCTGGAGAGCTGTTGACTTTCTCTGGGGAGCAGAAGGTTGACTCCTCAGAGGCCTCTAGGTCCCCATTCCAACCTGAAAGAAATCTCAGGGTGGTGCAGAGTCCCCCACAGCAAACCTGACCTCAAGGGTTACACCTTCTTGGCCATCAGTTCCAGACCACACCCAGCCTGGGCTACCCTCTACCCCTTCACCACGGCTGACTCCCAGCCCCATCTTCCTCATTTCCCTAGAGCCTTCTGAGGAGGCCTCTTCTGTGTGAGGCTGTGTGAACAGGAGCCACCAGAGTGTCTGGGAGCTCGGTGAGGGCAGGCGCGTGTCTTCCCTGTCCTCACAATTTACACAGCAGAGTGCAGAGGCTCCTGACCGCAAAGATGCAGGAGCTTTTGCAAGACACCTAAGGAGCTTCTAGAAAGATCTGTGCCTTCTGCTTCACCTCCCCTCCAATTGAAGGCGAGGATTCCAGAGGTGAGGGCAGGATGGCTGGGCGTCTGTATTATGAAAAAGTCCCCCAGGCCCAGGGCCGGGCCCACTGCTGTGGGGGGCCACCCAGCAGAGCTGTGCTGCCGTCCATGACATGGGAGACCCTCCCCAGGGGTGGCACAGGGAGGCTGTCTTGGGGAGAGGACAGGCACCCTCATATTTGAACTGGGACCTTCCCTTCTCCTTTCTGTCCCTGCCTCATGCAGTGGAGGGCAGGGACCCAGCCTGGAGTGTTTGGGGATGAGGTCATGGTCAAGGAGAGCTCTGGGCGCTGGGCTTGGGCCGCCTGGCCAGACTCGGGTGGGTGGGGCAGGAGCTGCAGTTGGTGTAGTTGTTCCAGGAGAGTCTGTTTTTCTAAAGGAAAAAGAATCATGCTAACGAGCCTGGCGCCCTCCTGAACGTCTCTAACAGGCCCCGTTCTGACTGGGAGCTCTGGCTGTGCGCCCTCTGCTCCAGCCTGGGGCCAAGGAGGTCCCCGAAGAGAGGACTCTAGGCTGCTCAGCCTGCCTCATCAACCCAGGCGGGACTCAGGGGCTGCCTTGGTGGTACTTCCCGAAGCAGACCCTATGCCCCCGTCATCCTGCACCTTCACCCATCCCGAGGCTTCTGCCACCTGTGTCACGGCATGGGGAGGTGGGTGCCCTTCGTTACAGGATGAAAGCTTCGAAGTCTCCACTCATTTTCTCACCTCACTTCTCATTCACAGAGCTCTGAGCTGGCTGGGGGAGCACACACCCAGGCCCTGACACAGTGGGAAAAAAGTTTGGTGTTAAGTTTTGGCTGCGACACCGTCTTCCAGCGAATAATCCGGGCTACGGATTCTCTGGCAGGAACGTGACTTCTATCTGTCTGAGGGGGTCTTTGCCCTGACACTCTCAGATTTGGTGCCCTGGTGTCCTATTCCCATTGCTCAAAGCTGGACCCTGCAGCTTCCAGCCAAGGGCACCGGCATAAACCATTGTGTGTGGGTTCCACGGGGGGGCTTTCAGCCTGGGCTGTTTTGCTCAGGAGGCAATGTCTGCACAGGTCTGGAGTCCAACAAGGCAAGCTCACTGAGGGCCCAGGAAAATTCCTGGGCAAAAACTCCTCTTAGGGAAAGAGAGACAAGGGGAAACAGCCTGGGTTGGTGACATCAGGCCCTGTGGGGGCCTGGACTATAATGACCACAGCCTGGTGTGTATCACTTAGTGTCCATGCAGACCTGCCCTCAGCCCACACCCATCCCTTCCACAGTGGGCACCAGGAGACTTGGCAGGGCATCAGACTGGTAGCCAGGGAGCATGGCACCCTGGTGGACATGGTGGCAGCAGCAGCGCCTGGAGCTGACATGAGTTGCCTGTTTTGCTGGGGAGAGGAGTAGAGAAAAGAAAAATGGTGGGTGTGGTGCCTGACACTGAGACTCCTGTGGTCTGGAGGGATGTGAGGTGCTGCCTAGAGCAAGCAAGCATGGAGCCGGAGAAGGACAGTGCTCACACTACAGCCACCCTGGCCAGCGTAGTGTGAAACAGGACAGCCCTTAGACACACGGGACACTTCCCAGGGCTGCTCCCAGGAGTGCAGGAACCTCTCACCACCACAGCCCCAGCTCACCCTTCGGCTTCCTGCTTACCAGGAGCTGGGCATCCGGCTGTTTTGAGTAGGTCCAGCACAGCCTTTGCATGCTTGGGAGGAAACCCGGTCTCACCGAAATGCACAATAGGTGCACGCCCTGTAGTAGGACTTGGAGAGTTTCCAGACAGTTCAGCTTGGCAATTTTTCTCCATGTGGGTTTGACAGTGTCTGGAACTCTGCCAGGAGGAATGCCCCGTTTGCACAGCCCTCTTCTAACGCCAAGAAGGGGATACTCCTGGATCACAGCTTTCCATAAATAGTTAGGTATCGTTCACACAGTAGTGTGTGATCTCCTGGAAGAGGGTTTAAAGGCTGTTGCTCCTGGGGGCTGCCTTCCACTGCAGCTTAGGGAGGATGTCTCACACCTTCTTACGCCTTCATTTTTAGTACAGTGACCTTGGCTTTGTAGGTGCTTACATTTTTTGTTCATTTTTTAAAACAGCTACCTGGGTTAGGTGTGTGTAGAAGGTTGGTTAACATTGTCTGAGCTGATACTTACCATGTGCTAATATATAATATGGCTTCTAATGCTATTAAAGTGCTGACTTCTGAGACCAGATTTGCTCCTGGCCAGCAGAAACTCTTTCTTGTTCATGGCTGGCCTCTGCATTTTCAGCCCCAGGGCTGAATTGACACATTTTGTTGAATGAGTGTAACCCACAGGTATGAGTAAGTAACATATGAAATCTCAAAGGTCCAACAAGGCAATTACTTAGCAAGTGGATGGTGGTTTTTTTGTTGTTGTTTTTGTGTTTTGTGTTTGTTTTGTTTTGTCTTGTTTTGAGACGGAGTCTCTCTCTGTTGCCCAGGCTGGAGTGGCATGATCTGGGTTCACTGCAACGTCTGCCTTCCAGATTCAAGTAATTCTCCTGCTTCAGCCTCCCAAGTAGCTGGGACTACGGGTATGCACCACCACGTCCAGCTACTTTTTTTTTTTTTTTTTTGTATTTTTAGTAGAGACAGGGTTTTGCCATGTTGGCCAGGCTGGTCTCAAACTCTTGACTTCGGGTGATCTGTCAGCCTCGGCCTTTCAAGGTGCTGGGATTACAGGCATGAGCCACTGCACCTGGCCTAGGTAGATGGGTTTTAATCCCAGACGTAGGAAAGACAGGACGCAACCTGGGGAAAACAAGAGTGAGGATTAGGGACTTCATCCGATCTCAGCAGGAAGCACTTGGCTTTTCCTATCCAAACCCAGGAAGAGCTAAACCATCCGTCCATGGCTCTAGAGGCCTCAGTGAGCATCTGGCATTCTGTTGAGTATGTTTGACTTGGAGAGGGTTCCACCTCCAGCAATTCTTGCAGTTGATAAATTTTTACAGCAGAAAGTACTTGAGTAAAAGGTAGTTGATGAAGACTGTGTACTCGAGGCCAAGAGATTTTTGTGTGTTTCAAGACTGAAAGGTGAGAATTTTTAGATAAAGAAATTGAGCTCTCTCTGAAGTTGGGATGGGAGGTTTGATGTTAAGAAGTGAGCAGGCCAGCGTGGACCTGATCCAGGACAGACAGAATCAGGATGTGGAGTTTGGTAGAAGAGCCTAAACTTGAGCAAGACCAGGCCAGAGGTGGCAGTGTCCAAACCACATTATGGATGTATCTGTATGCTTTGTGTAATTTTTGGTATGCAACTGTGTTTCATGTGTTTTTTTAATCCCTTGACCTGTGTCCACTACACATTAATTAGAGGCTAACACATACTTTGTCTTCTAGTGACTATCACTAGATTTGGTTTCTAGCTGACAAAGTAACTTCTTCCAGTCCTTAGGTCTCAACTTTCTCTTCTTTTTGGTTGGGATTTGGGGATTGACACTGAAACATCTTTCCTAATTTTGTGGGAGTTTTATGGGCCTTTTGAAGTCTTAAGCACTTTGAGAAAACATACAAAGATTGCTCTGTTTCCCCCAATCCAATTTTTAAATTTACCCCACCCCCAATTGTTGTGTTCATCTTCCTAGTATTCTGGGACTGTATGAAGAGCAGATGTGAACCCACTTTCAGATGGAGAAAGCAAGACACAGAGCTGTTCAGACAATCACTGAGCTAATAATGTGTTTGAAAGAGTTTTGTCTTTTAAAATCTACATAAATATGAACTATTCCTTCTGTTGGAAGAATTTAGAAGTTGCTGTGTTCTTGATCTGCAGAGAAGTGGGAAGCAGGGACCACAGATGTATCTAGTTGCTCTGTGAGCTGATCTTCTAGAGCATGTGTATATATGTTCTATCTCTAAGGCTTCATCCTTTCTTACCAGAAATTCTTTCAACAAGTAATGTGTGTCATGCAGGAGATATCAATAATCATTCCTTTGGTTGTACCACTCCTAAGCAAAAGCTTGATGTAGGTAGTATTTTGGGATCTGGTAATTTATGGGTTTTTGTTCAATCGAGAGAAGACATTCAGACTTTCAGGTCTGCATTGTCAGCACATAATGTGGTCCTACTCTGAGATGATTCTCAAATTTTAGACAAAGTCAGAAGGTCATTCTCTAAAAGTCACTAAGAAAAGTCAACATAATGAATGAACTTAGACATCTGCAGAAGGTTCCCACCTAAAAAAGTGATTTGTTAACATATCACCAACAGAGACTTGGAAAAACGTAAGTTTGCTCGTTTTAACAAGACATGGCTTCAGGAAGACAGGTTGAGAATGTTGACCTAAAAGAAGATAACACAGGTGATGGTTTTGTAACTTGCCTGTCAGGAAATGATGTTGTTAGTGGTGATTTATTTAAAAAGGAATAAAAGAGTATGGACATTTGTGTTTATTTAATAGCATATGAAGTAGAGATGGAAGCCTCATGATTTTTCATTGTTGCTTTGGTTTTGTTTTTACTTTTTTATTTTGAAATAATTTTCAGATTTACAGAAAAGTTGCAAGAACAGTACAAAGAATTTCCACATAACCTTTACTTAGATCCTCCAAGTGTTAACATTTTGCCACATTTGTTTTCTTTCTTTCTCTGTCCCTCTGTGTGTGTGTGTGTGTGTGTGTGTGTGTGTGTGTGCGCGCGCGCGCGCACTGTATTTCCATAACAAACATCTCGTTTTACTTAAGTTGTTTATTGTCGGGGGAGGCAGTGTGAAGTGGGGTGGTGGCTAGTGGGGGCTATGTTGATGGAATTTCAGGGGAGGAGCATTAATGTCTCTTGAAATTTATTGCTTTGTCTCATTATTTACAAGTATTTTATCATTTTGCAAAGAAGTAATCTGACATCTTGCTTGCTATGGACTCTAAGATTTATCAGTTAAAGCATGGTTGCTCTCATTGGAAAGGAAATACTGTGGTAGTCTGTGACTTTAAGGCTGTTGGTGCTTTTGGAGATACCTAAAAAGAGGAATGTAGAGATTATTTTGAGCTTTAGTGTAGTAAGCTCAGTGGTGCAGGTTTTAGCTCTTTGGGTTTTTCTGAAACCAGAATCTTTTCTGAGGATGATGCTTATAGGTTCTCCTCTAGGAGGGAGGCTGAGCCTGTGAGGAGGTGAGGGATGGATGTGCTTGCAAGGCAGCATCACCTCTCACATGATGGACCCAGTCCTGGTTGTCGAATCACAAAAGCAAAGGCGAAGTCAAAAGTGGCAGTGTTCTGAACAAATTCCCATGTTATAAAGAGTGTAAAGCTTAATACTTTCAGCCTGGCACTTTAAGCCTCGACAAATAGTACCTGGGTATGTGGTTATTATGATTTTAAACATAAAAATTATCTTTCTAAGTGGTATTACTCTTTTGTGTGGTTTGGAGGCTCTCCCAGTTAGTATCAGCATGATGAATCACTCATGTTATGTCGTTTTACGAAGTCTGTCATGATTTAATGCAAAGGGGCTAATTTTTTGAGAGAGAAAAGAAATTAAGAATCTTGTGAATTCATACAGGAAAAGAACCACTTTTGACTTTTTAAGATGGAAAACATGAAAAAATGAGAATGGCTTCGAGAACAGTTTATAAGATGAATTGGTTTTCTAAGGGTATGGATAACTAGAGGAGCCCTGGGGAGAGAGAAAAGGGAGCAAAGGGAACATGACAGGTGGCTCATCTGTCATTAATGAGGGGCCAAGTGATACAGAAAAGGAAATGAGACCCAGGAGAGAGGGACACAAATTGGTTGGCAAAAGCTGAATATTTTTCCTTTGCTAGACTTTTATCCAATATTGAACAAATTATTGCATTTAGCTCACTGGGTTGCCACAGTCTTTCAATACGCCAGACCAGCGCAGTACTGATTACCTTATAGCAATAACAATGATATAAAAATGAAGAATATTGCTTGAAAATGTCAGAGATTTTTCTTTCGGTAATGGTGGTTGGGTAATTCAGACCATTCATTCCACTGAAAACAACCACCCCAAATTTGAATAACTCTTAAAAAATTCCTCAAAAGTAGCAGAGCTAATAAGATAATGAGGAATTATTGGGTTAAAATTCAGAACATGAAAATCCTGGCCAGGAGCAGTGGCTGACATCTGTAATCCCAGCATTTTGGAAGGCTGAGACAGACAGATTGCTTGAGCCCAGGAGTTCAAGATCAGCAGGGGCAACATAATGAAAACTCGTCTCTATAAAAAATACAAAAAATTAGCCAGGTGTGATAGTACATGCTTGTAGTCCCAGCTACTTGAGAAGCTGAGGTGAGAGGATCGCTTGAGCCTGGGATGTTGAGGTTGAAGTGAGCCATGATCATGCTACTCATCACTGCACTCCAGCCTGGGTGACAGAGTGAGACACTGCCTCAAAACAGAAAAACAAACAAACAAACAAACAAATGAAAATCCTGAGATGGCCTTGGCATTTGGGACTGCTTTTGACCACAAGGCAGGTGAAAATCTGAAAGACGTGGTTAAGAGAGTAAGCAGCACTTTCTTCAGCCCTCTGAAATAGGAAAGACATGAAGTTGGAACACAGGACCCACCAAGATAATCTTCCCATGCTTTCATCTGAGATTAAGCAAAGCTGCACCCTATAGATAAGGGTGAAATGGAAATAAAACAGGTCTTCCACGAATTGTATGTGGCCCAGCTATACATCATCTGGGTGATGAAGAATATCTCAAATAATGAAACAGGAATAAACAATGATGAATTGAAAGTGCCTTCAGGACCTGGTAGAAGCAAATGAAAATTAAATCTGGAGACATCATCTGAGGCTTCCACAAGTAAATTACTTCAACAAATAATTTAAAATATATAATGTCAAGCACACAATAGAATACAACAAAATAAAATTAGACACATGAAGGTGCACCTGAGAAAGACCCAAGGGAAAAAAAAAATAACAGAAACACAGTCAGAAGTATACCAAATATAGGAATTATCAGAGAGAGAGACTGTAAAGCAATTGCACTTACTATTTTAAAGCAGAAAAAAAGTAAGCTTGAAATTTTTAGCAGAATATTGGAAACTATAAAAAGTGACATAGTAGATTTAAGTAAGAACCAAGGAGCACTCTAGAATTGACAAATGTAACAACTCAATTAATAACTCAATGTATAGATTAAATGGTAAATTAGATATACTTGAAGAGAATATTAGTAAACTGGAAGACCGTTTGGAAGAAAATATAAAAATGGTACATATAAAGGCAAAAGGTAATAAGAAAACCTAAGACACATGGAAGATGTAATTAAAAGCTTTAAATATATGTCCAACAGAATGCCATGAAGGAGCTGAGTCTAAGAGTTGCATGAACAATATGTGATAAAAATAATGGCTGAGAAGTTTTCTAAAAAACATCAGTTTCTAGATTTAAAAAGCCCAAGGAATTATCGACAGGATAAATTAAAAGTATGTATTATAGTGAAATTGTAGACAATTAAACCCTTAAAGCCACGAGAGAGAGAAAGAAATATTACTTTTAAAAGGCACAATAATTACACTGATAGCTGAATTATAAAGAGCGATAATAAAAATCAGAAGATAATAGAATCTCTTCAATATACTGAAAGAAAATAACTAACATAGGCCATCATTCCCAGTAAAAATATCCTTCAAGTATGAAGATGAAATAAAAACATTTTCAGACAAACAAAAACAGAGAAAGTTTGTTACCAGCAGACCTGCTGTAAAGGAAATATTAAAGTGAGTTCTTCAAGCAGATAGAAAATAATCCAAGATGGAAGGTTAGGGATACAGAAGAAATGAAGAGCAAGAAAGGGATAAATATATAAGTAAATCTCAATGGACATTGAGTTTATTTATTTATTGACGTTTTTCCCTTTCCAACTTTTATTTTAGGTTTAGGGGATACACGTGCAGGTTTGTTACATAGGTAAATTGTGTGTTGTGGGGGTTTGGCATACAGATAATGTTGTCACCCATTTAATCAGCATAGTACCCAATAGGTAGCTTTTCAGTCCTCACCCTCCTCTCACCCTCCACCCTCAAGTAGGCTCTGGTGTCTATTGTTCCCTTCTTTGTGTCCATGTGTACTCAATGTTTAGCTTCCACTTGTAAGTGAGGACATGCAGTATTTGGTTTTCTGTTCCTGCATTAATTCTCTCAGGATACTGGCCTGTAGCTCCAGCCATGTTGCTGCAAAAGACACGATTTTATTCTTTTTCATGGCTGTGTAGTATTCCACAGTGTATATGTACCACATTTTCTTTTTCAAGTCCACCATCGACGGGCATCTAAATTGATTCCATGTCTTTGCTATTGTGAACAGTGCTGAGATGAACATACATGTGCATGTGTCTTTATGGTAGAATGATTTTTATTCCTTTGGGTATGTACCCAGTAATGGGATTGCTGGGTTGAATGGTAGTTCTACTTTAAGTCCTTGAGAAATATCCAGACTGCTTTCCACATGACTGAACTAATTAACATTCCCACCAGCAGTGTATAAACACTCCCTTTCCTCAGCAACCTTGCCAGCATCAGTTATTTTTTGACTTTTAATAATAGCTATTCTGACTGGTGACAGATGGTATCTCATTGTGGTTTCGATTTTCATTTATCTAATAATTAGTGATATTGAGAATGTTTTCTTATGCTTGTTGGCCACATTGAACATCAAGTTTATAAAACGATAATAATTAATGTCTTGTGGGATGTGTGTCTGCATGCTATTATCTATTTATCTTTTGCCATATGACAACAAAATCCTTTAAGTTGGGAGGAGGCCAAAAGGATTTTAAGTATTTTAAAGTCTTTGTATTGTCAAAGAAGAGGGTAAAAGTACCAATTATTACTAGACTTTGATAAGCGAAGGATTTGTGTTGTAATTTCCAAAGCAACCATTAAAAGCATAAGAAAGATATAACATTTTCGCATAAAGATAGAGGAAAAATGGAATGATAAAAATATAAGCAGTTCAAAAGAAGGCAAAAAAGAGAGAAAAAGAACACCGAGCAGGTGGAATAAAGAGAAAGCATATTATAAAATAGTACATTTATGGCCAAATATATCAGTAGTTATATCAATATAAATAGACTAAATGCTCTAATTAAAAAACAAAAATGTTTGGACTTGATTAAAAATAAAACCAAATGATATTCTGTTTTCAAGACACAAATTAAAATGTAAGACTAAAAATGTTTGAAAATAAAAGATTATGAAAAATTATATAACCAGTAGCCAAAAGAAAACTGGTAAAGCTATACTAACATCAGACAAAATTGACCTTAAGGCAAAATAAATTACTAGAGATAGAGTCACTTCTTGCTGATTATGAATTCAACCCATCAAGGTGCTACAATAATTCAAGGTTTGTATGCAGCTAATATTATGGCCACAAAATATTTAAAGAAAAAGTGATGGAATAGAACTACATATGGATGAATTCACAATTGTGCTAGAATTTTGCAATAGCCTTTTCTCGTAATAAAACGAGCAAACAACAAAAAAATTCTGTAACCCTATAAAATATTTGAAAAACATGACTTAAAACCTCCTGATCTAATGGATGTACAGTTTTCCCTGGGTATCTGTGAAAGATTGGTTCCAGAACCCCTGCTTACACCCAAATCTGAAAATGCTCAAGTCTCTGATATAAAATGGCCTAGTATTTGCATAGAACCTATGCACATCCTCGTGTATACTTTAAATCATCTCTAGATTACTTATAATAACTAATATAATGCCCACACATCACTCCATCTGCATGGATTCAAATTTTGCTTTTTGGAACTTTGTGAAATTTTTTTTTAATCAGAAAAGGTCTTTGGACTTTTTATCTCTGAGTATTTTCAACTTGCAGTTGATTGCATCTGCAGATGTGGAACCCAAGAATATAGAGGGCTGGCTGTATGCCTATAAATAAAACACAGCAAGAAACAATAAGAGAATAGACTTACTTTTCAAGTATACAGTGAAAAGTCATAAAAATTTACCATATAGTGGGCTACAAAGCAAGTCTCAACAATTTTAAAAGACTAAAAATAGAATATGTGATGTGACTGCAGTTCAATAACCAAAATACAACTGGAAAATCACCCTAGGTTTAAAAACTAAAAAAAACTAAAAGAAAAGAAAAAATATGTAAATATATATACTTTCTAATATATACATTCTATATAAATCTCTATACATATATATTCTAAAATATAATTTTTAGATTAAAATTTAATTATAAAAATTTAAAATTTAAAAATTAAATATAATTTAAAATATAAAATATGTATGTTATATATTTTTGAAAATATATATATTTTCAAAGGATCTGGTATTAAAAAAACACTCAGTGAAATAAGTATTCATCTCAAGAAACTAAAAAGAGAACATCAAAATGAACGCAAAGAAATTAGAAGGAAGGAAATAGTAAAAACAAGGTCAGAAAATAATGAAATAAAACACACATAGAATAGAGAACACCAACAAAGCCAAATATTGTTTTTTGGGAAGCTAACTGAAATGGAGAAATCATGGGTGAAACTGATGAATAAAAACTGAAAGAAGGCACAAATAGCCAATCTTGGGAATGAACAAAGGGGACAGATCCAATGTGGTTTAAATAAGAGTGAGCTAGGGGGTAATGAAGGGAAGGGGTCATCCCAGGCAGAGAGCAGCACGTACCTGGGGCAGCACTGAGGGCAGGGTCTGTTCACCACCAGAATTGCCGTAGTAAAGGGCATCGCCTTTGTAGGGGATGGCAGGATGGGAGGCTGGAGCAGCCAGCAGGGTCCAGTTCAGGGAGGGTAGGCTGAGGAATTTGAGCTTTACATTGAGAGCTAAGGGGACCACTAGAGGTGATAAGGCAGGGGAGAGGAGGTGGCACAACAGAATTATCCTTTAGGATGATTGCCCTGGCTACAATCTAGGGAAGAATTAGGAGATGAGGTGGGATAAGGTAAGGCAGTGGGGAAACAGTTGCAGCCATCCAGGTGAGAAGGATCAGGGCCTGAACCAAGGCGATGACATCAGGAATGGAGCAGATGGGGAGCTGAGGACAGATGGCTGAGCTCTGGAAAGCACCACTATTTATGGGGTGAAGGTCAAATGACCAACTCAGTGAGGGTTGGGGGAAGAAGATGGAACACCTGCTAAAGAAGGAGGGAATTCCAAACGGTATGAAAGTCACAGCAGGAAGTGTGATGTGCACTGTATTTGGCCAACAGGTCATCATTGCTGACATCAGAAATAGCCCAGTTTCAATGGACTGTGAGTAAAGGGAGCTCTGGGGGCTGGGGTGCTTGGGACAGGGGCTGAGTTGTGTTGGGAGGAAGGGCAGAATGGGGCAAGTGGAAGGCAACGTGGGATTTCAGGTTGTTCTAAAGGAGAGAAGATGCAGCTTCCTGGCTCCCTCCTTGCCTCTTCCACCTGAAAAATTAGTCAGTGACTCTCATTATATGACTAAGATTTTCCAACTATGTCAATTCAGGTCATTCAATTTCCTCCTTTCATTCCATATTAATAGGGACATGTTTTTGAAACTGGCCTCACTATTATTCTTTGCTTATGTGTCTAGTTACTTTATTTACCACATAAGGAGATGAAGAGACACATATTCTTAGGCAAAGAGATACATATTTTTAGGCAAAGAGGTAAATTTAAAGGATCGTCATAGCTGTTTCTGCCAAGGAAGTCTACAAAAATATTTAAATCAGAAATGGCCAGTTTTCTTGTCAATTGGTATTTCTAAATTCCAGGTTTTCCCCCTGTGACATATTATAATTGAGAGATGCCCAAACAGATGTTTTCTGTTAGCTGGACTCAGTTCCAAAGGTTTCTTCATAGGCTGCTCTGAAATAATCTCCAAGGAGCTCCAGGGGCCAATAATCTCCATTTTTGCTATTGCATATGAAAATATTTTAGTCTGCTTATGTGAGATTCATTTTGTTTCTGAACAGTATTATTATTAAAAATGGGTCCTAATCACCTTTTCCATGCATATTTTAAAAATTAATTCATTTGCCTTATTTTACGTCTTATTGCTAGAAAATTTTACTCATTTCTTTTGTGGCTGCCAAATCATTGATTCCTTTTCAGTGGTCTTTGAGACTTGCCCTCCCAAATCACACCCTGTTAACTCGTGGAGTCCCTGAGGAGAGATACTCAGATTGTCCAAGTGTGTTCAGGCGCACCTATTCACACAACAAGCCTAATGTTTTCTTGTTGGAGTGGTGTTCCAAAAATGAAATATTAAGAGTAGAAATGGTGGAAACATTGTTTCCACGATGGCACCTGGAAAAATCATTGTATAGACTCTATCAATATTGCTCTAAATCTTAAATTGTTATGTCTCAAAAGTCATTCTGAAGTCAGAACTCACTGTGAATAATGACTTGGAAAACAAAAATAACTGTCTGTCCCGGGATCAGAAGCACTGACCCAAAGAATAGGAGGGGAGGGACTGCCTGAGAGGGACAGAGAAGCTCGCCCAGAGTGTACAGTTCCAGGGGTCTGGAGCCTGGGAGTCTAGAATGGACTGCCAGTGACCTTCCTGTGACCGTGGGGGGTCTTTTTGCTTCTGAGGATCCTTGGGTCACTCAGCAGGAATGTGGGTGAGGAGACACTTCTGGGGCCTCCAGGCCCGATGTCAGTGGTTCTCACCAGAACGCCTCGGCTGCATAACATAGGGCTCTCTTATGAAGTTGGAGTTTCTTGTTCCAAAACGTTCAGATTTCTTGCACTTTCTCCTTGTGAGTGGAGGTGAGGGCAGGTTTCTGGCCTGGTAGAAAGAAGCTAACATCACCACACACCCCAGGCCTGAGTCTGGGAAGGAGAGGCCAAGATTGTGGCCTTCAAGGGCACCTCGTGGCACGGGTGGAGCAGGATGCTGGAATCCAGGCTGTACCTCTGGTCCTTTCCTTTATTCATTCACTCAAAGAATGACCGAGCACTTCCTAGGTGGCAAGTGCTGTACTAGGCACTAGGTGAACCGGTGGACAACACAGAACAATGTAAGGACACTTGAAGCTTCTGTTCTACTGAGAGAGAAAGAGCCTGAATACCCAGGCAAACACAGACAAATGTCATGGAGCATTGCCATAAATTCCATGAAAAAGAGGCATGAAACACCACGGATGAGAATAGGAAGGGATCAGGGGTCATCTCCAGTGGTGATGGCAGGGGTGAAACTTCAGGGGTCAGGCAGTGCCTCTCTAAGGCTGTGGCATTAGCCAGAATGACAGGGGAAGGGAAGGGTTTGGTCCCAGCAGGGCACAGAATGTGTGAGGCCTGACTGGAGAAGTGCCCTGATGGGGTGGAGGAACCCAAAGAAGTTAAAGAGGCTCCAGTGGCAGGTGATGGGGGGAGACTGGGGAGGAATGAGGTTGGGCGTGGGCTTGAGGGTCAGGCCATATAGCCATGTGCAGGCCCTGGGAACAAGCCCTTCTTTTATGCCAAGGACAGGGAAACCACAGGATGGTTTTAGCAGGAGAAAAACATAATCCTGCTTACAGTTTTCCTTTTGTTGAATTCAGGTCTCACTCTGTTTCCCAGGCTGGAGTGCAGTGGCACAATGCCAGCTCATGCCAGCCTCTAACTCTTGGCCTCAATTGATCCTCCCTCCTCAGCCTCCCAAACTGCTGGGATTACAGGCATAAGCCACTGTTTCTGGCCTCTACTTGAATTTTCGAAAGACAATTCTGGCTGCTTTATGGAGAATGGCCTGGGACTGGTGAGGAACCAAGTGGATGTGGAGAACAGGAAGAAGCAGACACGGTACCCTCCTGTGTGCTTGTCATGCTCCCAGGCTGCCTCCTGCCAGTCATTCTGGAAGAGGATCTCCGCAAATCACTTTTCCAAGGAGTGTTTTTCTTTGCTTCAGGAGTGGGTGAAGGAGCGAACTCAACGGGTAGATGTAAATTGACACATTCTCATGCCTCCAAGAATTCAGATTACATTTGAGGCAGGGACTCTGCCTGTGAGTGAGGTGGGTCCTGGATGCAGCAGGGGTCACAGGCGTAGGACTGGTCTCCGGGCAGACATGACATGGGCTGGGTCCTCAGGGGCAGTGTGGGCTTGTACCCTGGCACTAAAACAAGCCCCCATCCCAGAGGCTGGAATCTGCGGGATTCTCACACTGACCCCTGGTCCAACATTGCCAATGGCAAGATACAGAACTCTGCGGGGTTGCGTTTCTCCTGGGGTGGGGGGACCCATGTGTGTCTCCAAAGAGCCATGTGCCAGCTACTCTGACAGTCAACTTAGACTGCTTGTTTATGAAAAACCAGGAGGACCATTTGATGAAAACCCAATTTTCCTTTTAAAAAACAAGAAAATGAGAAAGCGGGTCCAAAATTGTTGACATCAGGAGGAAAGACTGATTTTCCAAGGATGCCACTGGGGTGAGGCTCTTTCTGAAGTTGGAAATGAATCAGATGTTAGCCTAATGGGTCACAAAACACCTCAATATTCCATGGCACCATTCAAAAAGTATGATAACATTGATTTTCTCATTTTAGCTAGCAACATAGCACCAAGCTTAAAATATAATGCCATTTACAAGGTAAAGATCTATGGGGTCAGCAAAGGGAAACCTCTTCTCTTAACTTCATGTTCCACAGCTGAAACAGGCTATTGAAACATTGACCATATACAGGAGAGGACCTAAAAATAACAAAAAGGTAGCTTAGAAGAAATCTTGTGATGTTTCTTTGAGCCTGTGGGAAACTCCTAACTTTTCAACAAATGAAGAGATGCAATTTAGAAGAAGACAGGAACAAGAGGAAGCTCTTCTATACTCCTAAGTCACACAGATGCCCAGAAGAGCTTTCTAACCTGAAGGCTCCCGAGGCATTGAGATACTTCCCAACAGTGCTGACTTTATTTGTCAAGGGTTGTAGTTCACCTTTGGAGAGCCCATTTCTTCACCGGCTGCCACTTCCTCCCTTTCTGACCTCCGCTCCCCCTGAGCACCAACCTCCTTTATGCAGCCCCTCCTCCTGCCAGGTACATGGCCGCCACCGCAGTCCCTGATCCTGTCTGGAATGGCTTGGGTGGTGGCCCCTTTTCCTCCTACCACAACAAAAGATCACCAGTTCCATGTCCCTTCCCCACACTTGTCCCTCTGTGTGAGGTGCCACTGTTAATCAGACCTGCTAAGCCAGGCAACCAGGCATGGGTGTTGACAGACATCGTGTTGAGGTCAGTGAAGAACAAAGCTCTACTTGTTTTTAAAAGCTGTCTTTACTTTAAAATTTGTCCTTAAGAAGCAACCAGATGGGATTCATTCTTCTTAAAGTGGACTTTTGTTCTTGAGCAGGCATGCCAAACAGTCTCCGAGGATACACAGAAACAAATGGGCGTGCAAAGCTTTGGCCGTTGGACAAACCTGTTGCTCCACTTGGGATGAGTCCATGTGTCTGAGCAGCAGGAGATGGGGTCAGTCTTTCCCAAGGACAGAGTCAAAACCTAGGAGGTAAAGCCTCTTCATTTGTCTTTGTCCCAGATTCAGGGTCTCCTGATTCCTGTTAGTGTCCTGTGAAAGGTTTATACACTTCTAAACCAAAACCAAAGTGAAGAAACATGTTTAAGCAGGAGATATTTGCACATTCTCTCCTCTCCCCATTGACCTAAATCATATTCTTTCTCTGAGGCCCAGTTAAAGCTGCATCTCCTTCATGAAGCTTCCATGAACCCTGCCTGCCTTCTCTCCTGGGTTCTTCAAGCCTTGCTCTTCACTCAATAACTGTTCTCCATTGCTAGCTGTTTAAGATTTTTCTGGGTTAAAGTGAGAGATTGTTCTGGGTCAACTTGATCAAACTGGGGACCTGCGCCATTCCTTGAATCCCCTTTCCCAGGTCAGACTTGGCTAACAGAGATCTATGTGAAATTTGGAAGGCAGGGCTAGAGTGGTGACAATTACTCTCAGAAGTTCATTGTGACCAGGTCTGTTGACAGACGCAGAGCTGCCCGGGCCTCTAGGTATGTTAGCTTTCCTTCCTTTCTTCCAAACTGCTGGCCCACTGACCAAAAGCAATTCAAAGTCCAGCACCAGACTGGGGACCCTCAGAGGTGGATGTGACTGAGGCACGGCTTCTCTGAACTCTCTCCACAAGCCCCCATTTGTGGTCTCAAGGGGAGGCTGCCCGCCCTTGGCTTCTCAGATTTCCCTGCAAGCTCGGATTTTCTACCGTGCCGGTGCACGAGGAGGTCTAGTTGGTGACTCTTCTTAGATCCTCCAACTTTGCCTTCCAAGTCTTCAGTCTTTTAGCTTCTTCCATGTTTATGTGAGGTTTAATTCTAGTGAAATCCTTTATCCCTAAAACGTGGTGTTTTCCTGATTGAACCTTGATTGATACAGCAGCCAACCCTCCTAGAGAGTCCTTGAGCCTGCTAAGGGAAGGGCCATGCCCTTCTTTGAACTTTTTCATGATGTCCAGGACAATGCCAGTTACAAGTAAGTTGTCAATGATATTTGTTGATGGCTAGATGGATAAATGACATCTTTGCATTGCTTTCCCTCTCCCAGAATTGGAACATGGAGACCCCAAGATAATGTAGGAAGCTGGCTGCTGGATTCATGGGCAGGAGGTCATTAAACCTACAGGTGAACACTTTTCCTGAAGGTGTCAGCTTTTCTACGTGAAGATCTACCATCATTTTTCAGGACTCTGTCGCAGGAAAATGGAATGCAAACCGATGATTGAACCTACTCCTTTTTTCCCCATTCACCCAGCTGACCAATTTTCAGAGGTAAACTTTCTCAGAGGAACCAACCTCTGGTGCCCAGGCCCTTGTTTCACAGGTGGCTGTCAGAACTATTAGCTTTTCATGCAAGTAACAGTATGGAGGCTCCTGGAATTTCTAGTATTTCTTGTGCTCATGGAATGAATGTGCAAGTCTTTCAAAGAGGCAAGACAAGATCTGGAGATGTGCCAGCTCAAAAAATGAGAAGCCATCTTGCCTTCTTTTCTTCTTTTCTTTTGGTCACCAGTATGTTTTGGAGCTTTATCATCTTCAAAGGTCTATGCTAAGTACGGACAAAACAGGGAGGGCAACCCGAAGATGGAAATGATGCACATAGCTGAACTACAATGTCAAAAGTCCTGTGAAAGAGTGACCTCTAAAGCACTGTGGGAACAGAAGAGAGATGTGGGAATGAAAGCCCTCCCCAGGATGAGACACATTCGAGTTGCCCATGTCATAAATCCCCTCTGGGGAGATCTGTTTGTGTCCATCTCAATGCATCAAAACTTCCCTTTCTTACAGGCTTCAACATGTGTGTCATGAGAAGCTTCAGGAAAAGGGGAGATGAAGGGAAACTTTTAATGCCAACATTTGGTGCAATCTTGTCCCCTAACCCGAGCCCTGTGGCTGGTGAAGCAATCTAGGGGAGGAACACCTGCTCAACTCTCAGTAGGGACCACACTGATTCAAATCTTGCGACTTGCACCCCATGTCACAGTGCCTGGGCACCTCCATGCATCCTCTGTCCCAGATGTCCAGCTGACACTGGATTGAAGGGCATATTACATATTAGGATGCTACATAGCTCATTTCTGTAGCAGAGACTTAATGTTTCAGAGATGAGCAAATTTTGGCCAGAACAAATGGTGAAGGCGGAAGTGGTGATGGTGACAGTGAGATGAGTCCCAAGCCCACCAGTCTACTGGGGAGAATCCCAGGACTCTCTTACACCATCATCTTTGTGAAGATTTTTAACAAGGGATTGGTTTATTCTGCCTCGATGGAGTAGGATTCACAGAGGAGCAGTTATTTAGGCTAGATCTTGAAGGAACAGAAGAAAGGCATCCCAGCCAGGGGAAGCAGAGTAAATGAAAGTGTGGATAATATGTGGTATGTTTGAAGACTGGGCAAGAGTCTAATGTATGAGTGACTAGACTCATGATTATGACTAGGCAAGAGTCTACAGTGTATGGTGTGCAGTGGAAGTAAATAACTCCCAATGGTTACACACTTGGCATCACTTTTCCTTCTCTTACTGGCTAGGATCTCCAATATTTATTCATTAAAGTGAGATAGTGGCCATTTTGTCTTGTATCTGAGTTTAAAGGAAATGCTTTGAATGTTTCATTGTTCAGAATTATGTTTCCTATAAGAGGTTTGGGGTAGACATCCAGGAAAGAAGTTCCATTCTATTTCTTGTTTTCTTGAATGTTTATTTTAAACCAGTGTTACATTGTTATCAACAGTGTTTCTGCATTTATTTAGATGATCTGTCTCTCCATCCTCTCCTTTCTCTTCCCATTGATATTTTAATGTAGTCAGTTACAGAGTTTTTAGTGTTGAGTCACATATTCATTTCCTGAGAAAAACCCATGATGTCTTTATCTTACTTATACACTGTTGGATTTCATTTGCTTATTTTTTGTTCAGGATTTTTACATCTACACAATGAACAAGATTGGTCTTTCTCTTTCTTGCCCTGTCCTAATTTGATTTTGGTATCAAGGTGTCCTGTGTTCATAGAATGCATTGAGAAGTAGTACTACTGTTTCCTTTCTCTGAAATAGCAAAAACAGGAATGATTTATTCCTTGACTTGGCAGAATACGGATATAAGTTTGCTGGATCTGTTATCTTGTTCGGGATTAGATTTTTTTTTAACTGAAGATTCCATTTTTGTAATGGGTATAGGACTATGGATCTTCCACTTACTCTCAAGTCATCTTTGAAAAGTTTTGTTTCTCTAGCAATTTGTCAATTTTGTTTAAGTTTTCAAATGTATTGGCGTGGAGTAGTTTTTAAAAGTGTCTTATTATCTTTTAACTCTGTCTTGAATCTAAAGTTCTATTTCCATTTTTATTCCTAAATTGCTTATTTGCGCAGTCTTTCTTTTTCAGAAATTTGTTGAGAAAGTATAATTGTATATATTAATGGGGTACAATGTAATGTTATAATATCTGAGTATAATCTGAAATGATTAAATCAAGCTAATTAACATATTCATCACCTATGAAGTTTGTGTATTTTATTATTCTTAAAAAAAAATTAGTCTCTAGTTTTGTTGATTTTCTCTATTGTGTCTTTGTTTTCTATTGTTTTCCTTATTTTGTCATTTTTTTGGTATATCCTTCCTTTTACTTTCTTTGAATTTATTCTACTATTCTTTATTAACTCCTTTAGTTGGATGCTTAGTTTATTAATTTTTGATTTTCCTTATTTTCAAATATATGCATTATAGCTACACTTTTTCTTGAGAACACTAATTTTACTACATCTCTCAAGTCAATATATACTGTTTTTGTTATTATTTAGTTACAAATATTAAAAATTTTTATTATAATTTTTTGAACTATGATTTATTTAGAAGAATATTTCAAAATTTCTAAATGTTTGGAGATTTAAAATATTTATTTTTGAATTATTCACTTCTAACTTAATTCCAACAAGGTAAGAAAATATGGTCTGTATTTTTACCAATTCTTCGAATTTTCCTGATGATTGCATTATAGATTAATATGTGGAATTTAAAAAATATTGTGTGTGTGCTTAAGAAGGATGCATATTCATTCTTTAATTGTTACATAAAATCTTTTTAAAAGGACTGATATTTTATAGTTGTATATATATTTTGGGTTACATGTAACATTTTGACATGATACATGTGTAATGATCAAATCAGGGGAAGTGAGATATCCATCACTTTGATCACTTCTTATTCTTTAATTTTTGATAATAGGGTTCTACATATGCCTTTTAAATAAAGCTTTAAATAGTGTTGTTTAAATTGTCTATATCTTTACTTATTTTCTTCTCTTAGTTTTTTCTCTTTTCTTGCCTTTGGATATATTGAGTTTGTTGTTCCCTCATTCTGTCTTTTCTCTCTTATTTGGAAGTTACAAACTATTTTATTTTTCTGTTAGTGGTTAAACTTGAACTTTTGCCATGCATACTTAACAAATCTTAAAATTTATTAATATCTTAAACTTTTGCAACCACCATGCTGAACAATACAAAGACTTTGAAAACCAGTTTTCCTTCCTAATTTGCATGCTGTTATTGTCCGTTATTTGAGTTCTAATTTTTTTTTGCATAATTTAAGCATTACCATTATTTATTGAGATCATTATTTATTTATTCAAAATATCAATGTTAAGAGAAAGGAGAAGAGGGAGAGAGATCATTTAAATAAATGCAGAAACATTGTTGATAACAATGTAACACTGATTTAAAATAAACATTCAAGGCCAAGGTAGGCAGATCACGAGGTCAGGAGATGGAGACCACCCTGGCTAACACGGTGAAACCCCATCTCTACTAAAAATACAAAAAAATTAGCCCGGTGTGGTGGCGGGTGCCTGTAGTCCCAGCTACTCGGGAGGCTGAGGCAGGAGAATGGTGTGAACCCAGGAGGCGGAGCTTGCAGTGAGCCGAGATCGCGCCACTGCGCTCCAGCCTGGGCGACACAGCAAGACTCCATCTCAAAAATAAATAAAAACAAACAAACATTCAAGAAAACAAGAAATAGAATGAAACGTCTTTCCTGGATGTTCTTTTATATTTATCTCATGTTTTACAATTGTTTTGCTCAACTGCTTTTTTGGGCTGATCTTTCTTCTGGTGTTACCTTCCTTTGTCCTGATCTATGTCCCTTTGAAGCTCCTTTGGTGAAGTTTTGCTGGCAGTAAATTCTCTTACTCCTTAATTATCTGAATACATTTTTATTCTTTCTTTGTCCCTAAAAGGTAATTTTGTTGAATATTTAATTTGAGATTGAGAATGAATTTATTATTTCATTACTCTGAAGCTGTCTTTCACTGTCTTCGTGCTCCCACTGCTGCTGCTAAAGGGTCGTCTGTTAGCCCAGTTGTTTTTCTTTGTTGTAGATGTCTGTTCACTGTTGCTTTGACTCACTCCTTGCGTAGTGTTTAGGTGTGAAATTTTTATTATATATCTTGCTATGTTAATTGTGCCTCTATATCTTAGGGTTTGTATCCTTTATCAGTTCTGGAAAACTCAGCCATATCTTCAGATTTTGCCTCATCTGTATCCCCTGTCTTTTTTTGTTTTTTTGTTTTTTTTTGTTTTTTTTTTTTTTTTTTTTGAGGCAATGTGTCACTCTCTCGTCAAGGCTGGAGTGCAGTAGTGTGGTCTCGGCTCACTGTAACTTCCACCTCCTGGGCTCAAATGATCCTCCCACCTCAGCCTCCTGAGTAGCTGGGACTACAGGTGCGCACCCCCACACCTGGCTAATTTTTAAATTTTTTGTAGAGATGGGGTCTCGCCATGTTGCCCAAGCTGGTCTCGAACTCCTGGGCTCAAGGAATCCTCTGTCTCAGCCTCCCAAAATGCTGGGATTACAGGAGTGAGCCACCAAGCCTGGTCATGGATTCCCTGTCTTCTCCCCTGGGATTCTGGTTAGGTGTCTGGCAAGTCTCCTAACATCACTTCCATTCTTTCATATTTTCTGTCCTTGACTCTATTACATTCTGACTAGGTTGGGTTTTTTGAAAAAACTATCTTTAAATTAATTAATTCTGATTTTAGCTTCATCCAGTCTTCTGAATAATCCATTAGAAGTTTGAGAAAAAAGAATTGAATTAACCAAGAAGTGGAAATTTACAAAGCAGCTCCACTGCCACAGCCTGCTCTGGAATGATAAGACAACAGGATGCTCCACTAAACAACTTTGCTGGGAAGACCCTTCTCCCTGCTCCAGAACACCTAAAAGTCCCTGCCACTTGGCTGTTGCACCCAATATTTATTTATCTCCTTTTAAAAACCCACCCCCAAGCCACCTGAGTTCTAACCTTAAACACAGGCCCGGTGCTATAAGAATTCCCCTTTGACTTTGTTTCTCAAGCTGTCTTTGAGACCTTATCCTTTCTTACTGAAAAGAATGTGAGTAAACTCAGTTTGCTTTGTCGACATCAGGTTTCCCGGTTATTTTTATGAGGTCTCTAACAATTTCTTATTTACAACAAATATATTTTTCATTTCTAAAATATCTGTCATAATTTTAAACAGTCTTTTGATGATTTTTTTAATGTTTATCATTCTATATTTCATGCATTCAAATATTTTTCAATAGTTTATCTGTCTGACTATTTCAATATCTGAAGACCTTGTATGGGGGAGTTCTCATGTTGTTTTTGTTTCTTTAAACACATAATCATGGTAATTTTTTCTTTGTGAATTTAATCTTTGATTGTGAGCTCACTTTTTTTTTTTTTTTTTTTTTTTTTTTGCAGTTCATATGTGGGAATCCTGAGAGCCTCAACTGGGGATGTTACTCCAGAGATTTGTACGGCTGATGCCTTTGTTTAAAGCTCATGATTTCCTGTTCTGATTTCAGCTGGAAGACTTTTTTAAAACAACATTTTGTTTTTGGAGACTTCCCTTCAGCCATATTTTTAAAATAGCATACAGTCAATTTTAGCAGGATCTAGCTGTGTAGAGGGAGAGGTCTTCTTAGTCCTGTTGATGCAGCCCTCCCTGTTTCTTACTCTCGTCCAATACTGTTTCCTTGGGTAGCTCAGCCGCTTGAGCCCATAGAGTAAGTTCACTCCCAGTGTCTTGGTTTTTGGGTCAGTAGTGAACTATAATTCTACCCTGGTTATACATAAATGTAGATGAAGAAAGAAAGACACTTTGAAAGCCTGTTTTCTCAAGCATTCTTGAAACTTCTCTGTAAATGTCACAGAGTAAGACTTGAAAAGCTTTCAGTGAGCCCAGCCCAGAAATAGTATGGTACTGTGTGTGCTTCATCTTGTGCCTACTTCCTTCTAGAGCAGATTTTCGACTGCCCTGGGGTCAAACTCTTTTAACTCAAAAGTATTCCGTTTTGGAACTAACTATAGAATGTTAACACTGAGAATTAGATTTCCAATCCACCCATCTAGGACGAGACGTCCTATTTATTTTAAGCACGAAAGCAGTGAGTAAGATGTGGCCAGCTGTACTCACCATGTGGGTCCTGCTCATCACCCTGGTCTTCTGTAAATGCAAATGCTCGTCTGGGCCAGGCCTGTATCCATTTCTGTGTCTATTTATCTTCTTTCCCCTGTCCTCCCTTTCCCCCCTATTTTCTCTCTTCTTTGTTCCTTATCATGTGTTCTCTCTCTCTCTCTTTTCACTTTGTTCCAGATATAGTTAAGTTACCTAATATGCATATTAAAAATAAGTGAGAACAGACTTCCAGTTAACCAGTTTTGAACACACTATTTATCTTATCTCCCCTCTGAAGTCCCATTAAAATGATAGTGAAGGAGTAACACATCATAAACCCACAATAATTAAAAGAAAAAGAGGGAAAATTTCTGCAGTTAGAAGTTAGTACTTTGAAAATTGGAAAGAAAAATGAAGAAAAAATAAATGGCTTAAATCCCAGAAATGACTGCTACCTAAGCTTTAGATGGAAGGTTGAGAGGGGTGGGAGATGGGGTAGAAAACAAAATTTTCTTGTCATAGAATTCTGGAAAAACTCAGGAATTAGAGCACTGTGTCAGGATGCAGGTGGTTTGAAAACAGAACTATTGAGGGCAAGTTTTTATAGAGAATTAGGGCTTCAGATTGCTTCTTCCACCTCGTATAAGGAGACAATCACATACTTCTCATTCTGAGACAAGGTGAGAGGTTTACTTTTTGAGCACTTTAAACTGAATAAGCTCTGGATTTGGAGACATCAAGTGTAGTTGAGGGGTGTGGGTATGGAATTAATACTGAAAAATAGGGATAAAGTAGAAATCAACATCCCAAATTATAGAATCTCCAGTTCACCCGAACTCCCAAGACTGATGGTTGGGCTTACAACCTCAAATATGGGATCAAAAGACTCCTCTTCCACAACACTGGCCCAAGACGAAATGTTTTCAATACTGGTATTTAGGGCCTCTGTGAAAACCATTCTACAGTAAAGCCATGTCTAAAGCCCTGCTTTTCTTTTATTTTTTATTTTTATTTTTATTTATTTTTTCGAGCTGGATTCTTTCTATGTTGTCCAGGCTGGAGTGCAGTGAATATTCACAGGTGCCATCATAGCGCACTACAGCCTCGGACTCCTGGGCTCAAGCAATTTCCCTGCCTCCACTTCCTGAGTAGCTGGGACCACAGGCATGCACCACTGTGTCTGGCTCTAAGCCCTGCTCTTACAGTGGATCCAATATTCTTCTTAGGGTCTCCTGTGTAAATACGAACAGACAGCCAAGATTAACCATGCATCTATATAAAGCCTTTAACTGAGTAACAGAGATTCAAACAGAAAGAAAAAACAATGCAGGAAACAGACAACATACGTACAAAATAAAATTAAGAAAACAAATGTAACGAATGACTTCAGAGAGATAAGAGAAGACACTACCTATGGGGAACAGATACAGGATGCTATAGAAAAGAATCAAACATAACAAGAAAAGGGATTTAGACATCCCAATATATGACAGCCAAAAAAAAAAAAATTAGCTGATGAAGTTGACACATATCCGGAAAGAAAAATGGAAGGACAAGGAGAGAAAAAGTGAACAGGGGAAGACGAGAGATAAATAGAGGATCACATCAGAACATCCAAACTGTAGACATTTCAGAAAGAGGAAAGATGGAATGGAACAGAGACACAAATCAAATTTTAAAAAATTTAAAAACTGAAGAACACATTTCCAGAACTGAATGTGACCAGTCAGAAAAAACGTGTATTCTGGTCATCCAGCATGATGACAAAAAAAGAAGAAAAAAGCCCACATGTAGGCACCTTTTTGCAAAGTTTCAGAACTACCTGAAAAAACAGAGTCTTTGCGAGAGAGAGAGAGGGAGAAACAAAAACACCTGAGTGGAAGATTTCCTGTGAAAGTGAGGGACGAACAATACATCCCACCACTGTTTAACAAGACGAGAAAGAACCAGGGAGGCAAAACGGGAGACGGAGACGGTAAGCCTGTGGTACCCATGGGCACCCATGGGGCGGGCTGCCCCCTACTCTGTTCCACTATTCCCCACCTCTCCTGTGGCCTCAGAACTGACCCCTCTGGGCTTCCTCCCCTCCCAGCAAGCCCACCCAACATGGGCAAGTGTCAGTGTATTGTGGTAACCATTGAGGCCATCATCGTGGCCGCCACCATGGCTGGACTCTTTCAGGGACTCCAGCCTTGCTGTCCTAAGTATACAGCTTCATGAAGCATCCCAGCTGGATGATTTTGATGCATTTGGACATACAAGCGCTGTCCCTTTTTTGTTTTATTACTTTATAGTCAATTACATAGCAAGTCAGAGGCAGAGCTGACCTCAGGAAGATGGACCTGAAACAGGAGGCTGACACACAGTAGAGACCTGTGTCTGCCCACGGTGGGCAGTGGATGGAGTGGAAATATCTCTGTGTCTCACATTTAATATTCTGTGGCTTTTCTCTCTTCTGGTCTGTAGAATCCTTGAGTGCAGGGACACCATGCTCTGTGAAATGCAAACCCGGGTACTTAGTCGGAGGCTGAGCCTCCTGAAGGAGTTCACGAAATGCCCCTGGATGGCTTGGGATCATGATTAGGGATGAATATTTTCTCAGCATTACAGTTGAGAGGGTGGTGGGCCCTCTGCTGTCCCCATTCCCTGAAGCCCCATTCCTTTCTGTGTCACTCTATTTTGGCTCTCACATTCCATAAATGTAACTGATGTGCTCAAGAAAGGATTCAGAGTATTAGTCATAATTTCCTTTTCATAGGGGATAAGTGAAGTAATTCGTTTTCTGGAAAAAAGACGTGCTGTTATGAACCATGATAAATTGTATCAAAAACATGAAATACTCAGCATTAGTACTTTCTGAATGTTCTCCTTTGGGTTAAAAAAGGAAAGGGTTAAGTTATAACGTTCTATTTTTCTCTAAAATTGAAAGAGTCTTAAGATTTAATGGGCAGCCGCGTGTACAAACTGGCCCATTCTTTGGAGCAGATGAGAACATAGATTTCTATTCATCTTCTCAAGGAAAACACCTTTTGTGACAAAGCTGTCACATTACTTAAAATTGTGTATGTGCACACACCTTCATAGCAGTCTTCTCTATAGTCATGGTGCTCTTCTAAATTACCGATTTGACATGATGAGGGCATTAGCTTAGCTGTTTTGAAAATCTGTAATATTGTGTCAGCTGTCAGGTTTATTTATGTTTATCATTTTTGATTGAAAGGAATAAAAGTGAAGAGCTATAACGAAATTGGAGAGGAACAGGATCAATGCTCTTTTAACAAAACCTAAAATATAGATGCCTTAGAGAAGCAAAAATTCAGCTCTTATGATTAATTGTTTTATAAGAGCTAATGTTGGGGCAATAATTCATTAGATTAGTTTAGAATGGAAATAACTTTTTGCATTTTCTTTAAAGCCATGTGACTTCACATGATTTAAATAAAATTATTTAAAAATCTGCATTTTTCCTATATTCTAGAGCTGATGCTCCTGGAACTAAATTATTGTTATTATTATTTTTAAAATTGTTACTGTAAGCTGGGCAGGAGCATGAGCCTATAGTCCCAGCAACACAGGAGGCGGAGGCAGGAGGATCGCTTGAGCCCAGGAGTTAAGAGTCCAGCCTGGGCAATATAACAAGACCCTGTCTCAAAAAAAGTGTTACTGTATGCATATAATACATACAATTTTATTGTATGTATCTGTTTCATTGTATGTGTAACATACACATATTCCGAGACCAACTTTTAATTTTCTTTTAGCCATTTCATCTTCTCTTGCAGCTATGTATATCTCACCTTGTTGGGTCAATCTTGGGAAATGTTCAAAGCCTACGTTTTTGTTCTCTTGTTTAAATTATGTTCACTTAGCAACTGTGTGCTCTGCTGAATATTTTACAGACCTTCTGTTGCTGCAGAGGTATGAATGGAAAAGATTGAGCATGAATAATGAGTGAAGCTGGATGTGATCCATGCGTTTAAAACATATGCTCTGATGTAACAAGAAATTTTGAGATTTTTTTTTAGGAGCAAATTTGAAAATTTTTTAGTCAGTCATTCTTTGGTAGGGTAAAATTAAGAAGGTTGATTTTTAGAAGATTGCTTTCAACTTCACTTATTAAGCCTACTGTAAGAATGAAATTTGTCAACTTGGCAACTAATTAATTTGGCTTTCAAAAGTTTTGCATGGTGTGACGTTTCAAATTTATCCTACTTGGTAATTGTTTGGTTTCTGAATATGAGATTGAAATTTTTCTCACCAATTTTGGAAAATTATTTGCCACTGAATCTTTAGATATTGCTGTGGCCTCATTTTTTTTTCTCTTTCCCTTTTAGGACTCCAATCTCATGTACATTAGCACTTTTCCTCATGTCTCAATTAACTTGTGCTCTTTTCTGTATTTTTTCCATTCTTTTTTCTCTGTATATTTTCTGCTGAACTGTCTTCCAGTCCACAAATCCTCTCTTCTCGTGGATCTAATTTGCCATTAAAGCCATAAGTATTTAATTTCAGTTATTATATTTCAGTTGTAGAATTTCTATTTTTTAAAAATAGATTTCACTTCTCTAGTTAAATTTTCCAACTTGTCACCTATTTTTTTAACAAACCAATCAGAGTTATCCTAAATTACATAAATGATAACTTTAATATTTGGGTTGCCTATGGGTGTCATTCTATAATCTATTTTTTCTCTTAACTTGTAGTCACTTGATCTTCCTTTCTAGGATCATAATTTTTTATCAGATGCCATGATTATTCATGAAAAATTACAGAAGTTCCGGGTAATGTTATCTGCCTTCAGAGAGAAGTTATTTTTGTATTTGGCAACCAGTTAGAGTAGGGGTGGGTCATCTAAAGCGATGTGACTTCACATGATTTATATAAACTTATTTTAAAATAGTTCTAGTCTGGGATTGAACTGATTAGAAACCGGCTTCAGTCTTCATGAGGCTCAGTGTATTTGCAGTTCACCCATATCCCAGAGTTTAGCAGTTTAGGTGTCCCAATGGAAAGCCTGGGTGAGCCTTGACTTTTATCTCCATAACACCGTAAGGCCACTGAAAGATGAACATAACTTTTCAGTCTCTTGGAAACTGATTACAAATCTGTAAAAGATTCAGGAAAACACTTGACAAATATTAGGCTTACTTCTCTGTACATCGCCTCTCTCTGGGACTCTGGCCCCTCAAGTGCTAGGTGTCTTGGCAACCCTGGATTCTAATTTTTAGCGCTACAGTTTTTTGAGACAGCTGTAAGATCTGCTCACCTTCTCATTCCCTCTCTCCTTGTTTTTTTCAGACATTTGGCCAACATTGTTTATAAATTAACAAATTCTTCAAAGGAAAAGTGGTGCAGACTGTCAGACTCATCAGTGTGGGTTTTTTTTTTTTTTTTCCTCTCCAGCATCTTAGTCCCCTAGGTCCTGGCTGCCTTGGGAGCTCCCCAATGCCTTTAACTAGATGTTTTTTCTTGTAGTTTTCATTGTATCATATCTTATTCAGCTTTCTAGCCATAATTGGTGAGATTGGTCTGTTATAAGTTAGTTCATCGTAGTCAGAGTCAGGAATCTTGTTAACTGAGTCTTCACTCATTCATTCATTCATATTATATGTTTATTATGTGTGTTTACTCCCATTATAGACATAAAGATGATAAAATAAAGCCTTTGGTTACTAAGAACTAGCATCTACTGCAGACCAGTAAACAGATAAAAACAATAAATGGGAAAATCATAAGAGAATTAAGTACATAGTGTGCAGTGGAAGCACAGAGGAAAGAGTGCTTAGTTAAGACTTGGGTCAGAGAGCATTTCATGGAAGATCTAACCCTAGAATTGAGTCTTGAATAGTTACTAAGTTAACACTAACTGAAGGGAGCACCTCTGAGTTTCTGCTACACATGATGACTGCATTGAATTTGACAAATGCCCGAGGGCTCTGCTTACTTGGTCTGTCTCTCTTCTTGATTGAAATGCTCATTCTCTGCTCTTATGTTAATATCTCAGTACTAGAGAATTAAATAAATACGCTTTTGGTCAATGATGGGTTAATACCATTATTCAATGTCATATGCTGTCCTGGATTGGGAACATACACACTCCCATAGATCTCAGGGCAACTGAAGGTGTAAATCTGGGACTTGACCTTAGACATTCTCCTGGATTACTCCCTTTACTAAGTACCTGTCTTAGTTCAGGTGGCTGTAACAAAGCACCATAAACTGGGCGGTTTAAAAAACAAACATTTGTTTCTCACAGTTCTGGAGGCTGGAATTCCCAGATCAGGGGCCAGCATGGCTGGGTCCTGGTGACAAGGCTCTTCCAGGCTGCAGGCTACTGACGTCTCCTTGTGTCCTCACATGGATGAAAGCAGGCAAGGGAGCTCTCTGGAGTGTCTTTGATAAGGACACTAATCCTGTTCCTGAGGGCCCCACTCTCACAACCTAATGACCCCCCAAAGGCCCCACCTCCTAGTACCATCACATTGGGAGTTAGGATTAGAACATATACATTTTGGGGAGACACAAACATTCAGTCCTTAACAGTCATCATTTCTGTTGATGGTCCTGTTTTTCCAGTTTCTCAGGTTGGAAAGCCTTGAGTAATCTTTCCCTTGCTTTTATTCTCTAAATCTGTTATTTTGTCAAGATTTCTTTACAAGGGGGTCTCTGATTTGTGGTCTCCAGCCATTGCTCATTTACAGATAAACATGACATCTTTCTATGAGGCTTCTCTAACTCCAGGTCTTGTCCTTGCAATTGACTTGCATATTCCTTTCAAATTAACCTTCCCAAACCAGGGTTTTCATTACATCATTCTTCTGCCCTCAAATCTATCTTGGCTCTTTATTGCTTCTCATATAGCATCTACTCTTTTGTCACATGTTGGGAAATTGCCATAATCTGGCCCATCTTATTTATCTAACCTTATTTTCTATATATATGTATATATTTTTTGAGATGGAGTCTCACTCTTGTCACCCAGGTGGGAGTGCAGTGGCCTGATCTCAGCTCACTGCAACCTCTGCCTCCAGGGTTCAAGCAACTCTCCTGCCTCCCAAGTAGCTGTGATTACAGGCACACACCACCATGCCTGGCCAATTTTTGCATTTATAGTAGAGGTAGGGTTTCACCATGTTGGCCAGGCTGGCCTCAAGCTCCTGACCTCAGGTGATCCGCCTGACTTGGCCTCCCAAAGGGTCGGGATTATAGGCGTAAGCCACCCACCACACCTGGCCATTTTCTATTATTCTTAAATCTGGACTTTGTGTGCTAAACTGGGAAGACCAAAATGTAGATATTCACACAGAATTTGGATGAGCTACACTAAGCACTCAACTTAAGGGATAAAGTACTTCTTAATCTCAAATCCTGCTCTGCCTCTGTACTGTATGTTTTCCTCCAGGTTAAAGCCTTAATGATTTATAAGAGCTTCTTCAGCAGTTTGCTGTTTCTTGTCTAAAAGTAGGGGCTTCTGGTGATTTTCTCCATTTTCTGTCTGTAGCTTCATGTTATGATTAGGGTACAGGGGGAGAGTTATAGATGGGATTCTTTGTCTTTCTTCTATTTGCTACGTTAATTTATTTGATGAGTATACGCTGGGTTTTGGTAAAAATCTTAGAAATAATTATGGCACCTAAATCTATCCCCTTACGAAAGGGAATCCCAGGGATTCTAACCATTCTAGAGGTGTTCATCCAGGATTGTCTAACTGCAAACTGCATTATTCTATGCAAGGCCTAAATGGAGATGATAAATGTTCTCCTGATAAATGTTTTGACTACTGTGGGTCCTAACAGTTCACAATACTTTGCTGTGATGGAGCAGAACTGGGAGGAGGTTGGAACGTGTTCAGAGCTCCATGTATGTTGAAAGTCATCCTCCCCACTTTTATTATGCAGACAAGCATAATGAAATATTTTTCTAGTGTTCTGTAAGTCAGATTAAATCATATAGTTTTCATTACTATGTACCCCAGGGATGACAAAGCCACTCAATAGATGTCTAGGAGCTGAGAGTCCTGGTTGCATGAACACACTAGGCCAGTTTCTTCATTATCTTCTGCAATACCATGTTCAGGTCCATCTCCAAGTCTTTGTCCAGGCCATCCCCATTTTGTAACTCATGTCTTCCTCACAGCCTGATTAATTCTTGCCCCTTCCTGAAGGCCAGCATTGGTCCAGCTTTTCTGTGAAATCTTCCCAATGATCTCAGGCTCTTTGCTAAACTTTCTTTTCATTTATAGCTAGGACCTCATGGTTCAGTTTTTAGATGTCTCTAAAGATAGACGCTGTGATAGTCATTAGTGCTTTTCAACAAGGATCCCTGGTTCTTACTCATTCTCAGCACATGTTGGGATTTCACTCCACACTGCCCACTGGAGTGAGGGGTGGCCTTGTGAATTGCTTTGACCATGCAACGTGAGTGGAACTGACATGTATAATTTCTGGGTGGAGGTAGGAAGAGACCGTGTGGGTTACCACACTTCTTTTCTCTGGCACTGCAACCAATTGGAGATGCTCTGTTGGCCTAGGTCACTGAGTGACAATGGTGAGCAGAGCCCCTTGATGATCTGCATTAGAAGGGGAGCATGAACAAGGAAAGAACCTTTGCACAAGCCACTAAGGTTTTGGGGGTCTTTTGTTACTGCAGCATAACCTAGCTGCTCATCCTGATGATGCAGGAACTTCAATGTCTATACTTTGAAATCAATTGCTGGGAGGCCAAAGAACTAACTTATTTATTTCTTTTGTGGATTGAATTCTTTTTCTTTTTTCTTAGGCACTGACATTTTCTTTGGCGGTATTGGACTTGCTGATGGATGATTAAACTATATGCCATAATATAAGGTGGATAAAGTTCTGTATAAACTTTTCCTTAATCTAAAGAAAGGCTCTGAGGGAATCATTGTTCTGAGAAACTCCTGCTTACATTTGTAATAACTAATGTCAGGGATCTTAGTCAAAGGAAAGATCTGTGCAAGGAAAAGTTTTTTCTAGATCACTACTTTATAAATTTCCCAAACGCTTACCATCAGCCTAGATCACATGGGAAGGAGCCACAAGTATTTGTATAGGTGGTTAGAAAACACAGGCTGTTGTCTAACGAGTGGTAATGTTTCTCTGACTTGAACACATTCTTGGCTCCTATTGTCATGGCGCTCCTCCAGGACTTAGCTCCCAGTTGATCAGCTTTCCCTGGATGCCAGATGCTTCAACTCAAGCCTAGGGCCACCAGGGACCTGCCCTCGGTGCTTCTTGTGGAGGGTTGCAGCTGCATTTGCATTTGGAGAGAATAGGACTTACTGGTGAATTAATAGCTGAATTGTTTAATTTCCCTTTTGGAAAGGCTGGGTAAGGTCTCTTCTTTGGGTAAAGTTATAGACCCCCTGGGTCTCAATTAATGCCCTTGGCTGACATGTTTCCCTGCTGGGTCCCATCCCAGGAGCTACTGGGCTGTTATACCATACATCATTGCTATAAAAGCACTGCAGCCAATAAGGTGTCACAAGGAAATGTAACTGCGATGGCCACTCCAAATGCTGGGAAACCCTCCACTCCATCATCACTTCCGACAGCTTGGTCCTCTCCAACACCATTTGGGTTTGCTCATTTCCACTGTCACAGCTATGGCCAAGACTGTAGTCTCCTCAAGCCTGGACCACTCATATGACCTTCGTGGCCAGGCTTTCTGTCGCCCCTAGGCTCTTTCATCTTCCCTCTCCAAGGCGTCATATGGACTGTTCTTGATAGAACTCCTTAGTTGCAAGTAATGGCTAACTTAGGAAAGTGGGTTATTCAAAACCTAAGAACAGGAAAGTGGCTGGATCTCGGGACTAACTGGAACCCAGAAACTTAGAAGCAACCAAAAAAATCTCTCTTCCTCCTTCCTGCTCGTCATGCAACATTCTCCTGCACTCAGCAAGCCAGGGCCTCTGAATCTGCATCATAGGAACCATGAACTCCACATTCAACCACTGCAGCACCAGGAGAGGGGCAGGTCATGGAAAACAGTCATCCATGAAAACCCTGTAGATGGAGGTGGGGTGGTTGGAAACACTTCCTAGGAGAATGGGGGTGCTTGACAAACAATAGGTGCCTGTTGCTTAAAGCAGCAAGGAGAATCCTCCTTCAGTGGCAATGCTGGCCACACCTGCTGTGCTTTCATCACTAGCCCTCACCCATCATGCCTGTTTCAGACTCTGAGCCTTAACAGATATCACTCACCATCTTGAAATACTCCTATTCTTTAAGCAGTGATGTTCATCCTTTCCTACAAAATTCACTTTCTGCATGAATATTTTCAGCGAATCTTGCCGTATCCAGAAATCCCTCCTGTTCTTGCTTGCTAGACTTGGGTGAGTACATGAATATGTGTATACAAATATATATGTTGGCTGTGGCCTTGCTCTTCCTGTAGATCTTGGTAGAAGTGATTGGAATCCTCAACTCTCATGGTTTTGGAATCTCCCAGCCCTCCTGAGCTTCCTATGAATCCCCAAGGGGGCTCAGTTTCCTCTCACACAATCTCCAATCTGTACAGAATTGAATCTGGCACAAAAACCACCTCCTTTTTGTTCTCACAAACTAAACCAAACTAACAAATAGCCATATGCACAAAGTATATGATATGATTTGGATCAGGATCCTCACACAAATCTCATGTTCAATTATAATCCCCAGTGTTGGAGGTGGGGCCTGATGGAAGAAGATTGGATCATGGGGGCGAAGTTCTCATGAATGGTTTAGCACCATCCCCCCTTGATACTGTATGGTGAGTTAATTCTCATGAGATCTAGTTGTTTAAAGGTGTGTGGCACCTTCCCCTACTCTCTCTTTCTCCTGATCCAGCCCTGTAAGACGTGCCTGCTTCCCTTTTGTCTTCCACAATGACTATAAGTTTCCTGAGGCCTCTCCAATCATGCTTCCTGTGCAGCCTGTGGAACTGTGAGTCAGTGAAACCTCTTTTCTTTATAAATTATCCAGTCTCAGGTAGTTCTTTATAGCAATGTGAGAAAGGACTAATACAGAAAATTGGTACCAAGGGGTGGGGCATTGCTATAAAGATACTGGAAAATGTGGAAGCAGCTTTGGAACTGGGTAATGGGCAGACGTTGGAACAGTTTGAAGGGCTCAAAAGAAAACAGGAAGATAAGGGAAAGTTTGGAACTTCCTAGAGATTTGTTGAATGGTTGTGACCAAAATGTGGATAGTGATATGGACAATGAAGTCCAGGCTGAGGAGGTCTCAGATGGAGATGAGGAACTTATTGGGAACTGGAGTAAAGGTCACTCTTACTATGCTTTGGCAAAGAGACTGGTGGCATTGTGCCCCTGCTCTAAGGATCTTTGGATCTTTGGAACTAAGGATCTTTTGGAACTTTGAATCTTTTGGATCTTTGGATCTTTGGAACTAAGGATCTTTTGGATCTTTTGGAACTTTTACCTTAAGAGTGATGATTTAGGGTGTCTGGCAGAAGAAATTTCTAAGCAGCAAAGCATTCAAGATGTTGCCTGACTGCTTCTAAAAGCCTATGCTTATATTCACATGGAAAGAAATGACCTGAAACCAGTTCCAGGTCGTTTAAAAAGGAACCAGTTCTTTATATTTAAAAAGGAAGCAGAACATAAAAGTTTGGAAAATTTGAAGCCTAGTCATATGGTAGAAAAGAAAAACCCATTTTCAGGGGAGAAATTCAAAGTCTGCAGAAATTTGCATAACTAAAAGGAAGGCAAATGCTGATAGCCAAGACAATGGGGAAAAGGCCTTAAAGGCATTTCAGAGACATCCAAGGCAGCCCCTCTCAACACAGGCCTGAAGGCCTAGGAGGAAAGAATGGTTTCCTGGGAAAGGCTGAGGGCCCCACTGCCCTGCACTGCTGCAGGACACTGGTCCCCACATCCTGGCTGCTCCAGCTCCAGCCATGGCTCAAAGGGGCCCAGGTACAGCTGAGGTCACAGTTTCAGAGGGTGCAAACCATAAGCCTTGGCAGTTTCCAGGTAGTGTTAAGCCTGTGGGTGCACAGAGTGCAAGAGTTGGGGCTTGGGAGCCTCCACCTGGATTTCAGAGGATGTATGCAAATGCCTTGATATTCAGGCAGAAGCTTCCTGCAGGGGTGGAGCCCTTATGGAGAACTGCTCTTATGGTAGTGCAGCAGGGAAATGTGGGGTTGGAGCCCCCACATGGAGTCCCCACTGGGGCACTGTCTAGTGGAGCTGTGAGAAGAGGGCCACTGTCCTCCAGACCCCAACATGGTAGATATACCAGCAACTTACAGCCTGCACCTGTAAAAGTTGCAGGCATTCAACACCAGTCCTTGGAGAGCAGCCACAGGGGCTGAGCCCTGCAGAGTCACAGGAGTGGTTCCCAAAGCTCAAGGCTTTGGGAGCCCACTGCTTGTACTAGTGTGCCCTGGATGTGAGATATGGAGTCAAAGGAGATTATTTTGGAGCTTTACGATTTCATGGCTACCCTGCTGGGTTTCAGACTTGTGTGGGGCCTGTAGCCCCTTTCTTTTGATCCATTTATCCCTTTTGGAATAGGAGTATTTACCCAATGCCTATACTTCATTGTATCTTGGAAGTAACTAACTGTTTTTGTTTTTTTTTTTATTTTACAGGTTCATAGGGGGAAGGGACTAGCTGTGTCTCAGATGACTTTGAACTGTGGACTTTTGAATAATATTGGAATGAGTTAAGGCTTTGGGGGACTGCTGGGAAGGTATGATTGTATTTTGAAAAGTGAGAAAGACATGAAATTTGGGAGAGGCCAGGGGCCGAATGATATGGTTTGGATCTGTATCCCCACCCAAATCTCATGTTCAATTGTAATCCCCAGTGTTGGAGGTGGGGCCTGGTGGAAGGTGATTAGATCATGGGAAGGAGTTCTCATGAATGGTTTAGCATCATCCTTCCTTGGTACTGTATAGCGAGTGAATTCTTATGAGATCTGGTTGTTTAAAAGTAGGTGGTACCTCCCACCATCTTTCTTTCTCCTACTCTGGCCATGTAAGACATGCCTGCTTCTCCTTTACCATCTGCCAGGATTGTAAGTTTCCTGAAGCCTCCCCAACCATGCTTCCTGTACAGCCTGTGGAACTGTGAGCCAGTTAAACCTCTTTTCTTTATAAATTACTCAGTCTCAGATAGTTATTTATAGCAATGCAAGAATGGACTAATACAGTATATATGGGCCTCTGGCTTTACAAACACTGTCAGTGTGGATGGAGGCAGGGGACCTGCTTCAGCAATGCATATGGTTCCAAAGGAAAAGACACTTATTTATCAGGGCCAAGCCCTTCTGTGTGGAAGTGCTTCCATTCCTCTTGCCTCCCATCCTCTTCCCTCATCTCTTTCTTTATCTCGAGCAAAACTTAGAGGTAGCCCCCTCTTTCAGGTTGACTTGATGCTGTCAGTTTAGAACCAGCATTTGGGGAAAAGTTGGGTCCAAGCTGCCTCGGTGGTGGTTGGCTGCCCAAGCATCAGACCAGATGAGCTACTTTCTGCCCAGGTACTAACTCCTGATCCAGTATGCTGTGGCCAGGTAGCAGAGATAGACTTCTGTATGACACACAGAGCATAGGGCACTGGTGCTTACAGGGGAGAGGCTGGGTAGGGGCCACACTCTGGGAACAGGGCTGCTTACAGCAGGGTCATCGACCCCACACATAGCAGGTCAAGCCCGAAGGTAACTCAGGGTGGGGGTGGATGGAAGGAAACAGCATGTGGACCTAAATATTAATTTTTGTTTCTTTTCTTACAGCTTACTAGGAAGGATATTCCTGAGCAAGACACAGGGTTTTCACCATTACAGGTGGAATCTGAGCTACCTTCAAACTTTTAAGCGGGGACTATGGTGACTGCCACGAGAGAAGTCCCAGTTGAGCCATATAGACCAGGGATGGGGGACAGGAAAGCTTGTCAGTGGGGCTGTTGCACAGATGGGGTGCACGAGCTCCTCATTGGGGAAATTTTGTTGGGGAAGGATACCCTCATAGCTCAAATGTTCAGCTCACTCAAGAGTGGGCCAGAGCTAACAGCTATCATTGTACTCACAGCTCCCCGGCCCTACTGATCCAGTGGTCTCTTCAGAGATTTATGGCTCAGCTCCCAGGAACAAAGATGATTTTATGAAAATATTTATGAAATTCCTCTCTCTTTCCTTTCCTTCCTACCTCTCTCTCCTCCCTCCCTCCCTCCCTCCCTCCCTTCCTTCCTTCCTTCCTTCCCTCCTTTTTGCCTGCCTGCCTTTCTTTTTATTTCTTTCCTTAGAAAGAGGGATTTATAATTCTTTTCCAAGTAATGTGGGGACCATACCATGAAGAAGACACTCTTCCTTTTGGTCCTCTGACTCCAAATGCAACCTCATTCATTCATTCATTCATTCATTCATTCATTCATTCATTTGGTCAGTATTGGGAGTACTGTTGATAGGGGTGGGGTCATATAGCCCTCACATCTAGGTAAGTAGCCCTGACACAACAATAGGTGAAATTTTAAAAAACACAACCTAATTAAATTCCAAAGTGGAAAGTCTATACCAGTGCTTTTTTACACTTTATTTTCCCATGAAAATCACTAGGGAAACTTTTAAAAAATACACATTCCCAAGTTTCAGGCCAGAATCAGAATCTCTAATTTTTAGCTCTGAAAAAATGTTACAAGCTTCGCAGGAAATTTTTATGTAGCTTGCCCAGTACTGCACTGTGAATTGGTGTTCAGAAAATACTGTAGATGAGAGACCGCCTCTGTGAAGTTGAGGATATAGTGATATCTGACTAGCAGAGCTGTCATGCTCACCTAGCATGCTAATGAGGACAGTGTCAGAGGAGAGAGCCGGCCCTAGGCACCGGACAGACACAGAGAGCCATTTACTTACTCTTGCAGACTCCAAAAGTCAAGACTCAAAAATTGCACTTTTTCTCTCAATGCCTGGAAGTGATGACTGAGACCTGTTGTACTTTTATTTGGTGCTAGGGGCTACTATGGAACTTCAGTCTCCATACTTGCCTGTATGTTCCTTCGGTTTGCCTTTTTACCCAAATTCACTTGTGTAAGGTAACGATATTACAAGAGCGGTGCTCTAACCCCTGAGCCATGGAGCCCCTGCCTGGGCAATGATATAAAAGATCCGACTCAAAGCTGTGACAGATTCTTGAGAATTACTGGAAAATAACTCAGTAATAACAACACAGTCCTACTTCAAACCCTGTGTTCCCTAAGAGTGCTTTATTCCCTCAAAGTGTTTTCAAAGTATCTGTCATTGCTTTGGGATAGGCTTTTATCACTGGCATCTTCCTAGCTGACACTTCACTTCTGGCCCCTTTGGCTTTTTTGTATGTTTAGTCATACATACAGGTCATGCCACCATGGCAACTCACTCAAAACAACTCACTTAGGGTGACTGCACAGACAGTCTCTCTCAGCTATTTTAATAATGACACAATAGCAACCCATGTTAGTGCCATTGGGCTCCTTAAATATTCCTTCCTAAGTCATGTAATACACATTTTAGAAGCTATATTAAAATACTAAAATTATCTACAAGCCCTTTATTGCTATATAATTCACTCCCAGATTTTCTTCTCAACCTGTGGGTAAAGAAAGTCATAGATAAATTCATCTGCTGCTTTAAAGTGACAGAGCTATAAATATCTGATTTTTCTCTGTGTTTTGAAAAATCGAATAGCCATAGAAAATTCTTATAACAGTATTTACATAAGTAAGAACTTCCTCTTTCCTTTGTTCCCTCTCTCTCTTCATATCCTTCCTCCTTCTCTCCCTCCCCCTTTCCTTCCTTCCTTTTTTCCCTCCTTCCCTCCCTCCCTCCC
>NW_012101588.1:1645994-1660025 GCF_000951045.1 Mandrillus leucophaeus
AGGCTGGTCACTATACTTAGAGAATTCTTCCCCAATCCTCTTGCCTCTCACTTTCTTTTTCCTTTTCTTTTTCTTTTCTTTTTTTTTTTTTTTTTGAGACAGAGTCTCACTCTATTGCCCAGGTTGTAGTGCAGTGGCATGATCTCAGCTCACTGCAATCTCTGCCTCCCAGGTTCAAGTGATTACCCTGCCTCAGCCTCCCGAGCAGCTGAGACTACAGGTGTGCACCACCACTCCCAGCTATTTTTTGTGTGTGTGTGTGTGTGTTTTAGTAGACATGGGGTTTCACCATGTAGGCCAGGATGGTCTCCATCTCCTGACCTTGTGATCCACCTGCCTCGGCCTCCCAAAGTGCTGGGATTACAGGCGTGAGACGTCACACCCAGCCTCACTTTTCTGTAAGTTCAAATAAAAATAAAAGCAGCTGGCAAATCTAAAGTGAAGTATAAGTGGATTTCTCCTCCAGGTTCAGGATCCAGATGTTGTTTCTGCCAGGTCTCCTTTCTTACCTTGTCTTCTGTTCTCCTCTCCCCTCCTCTCCAGTTCCATATTATGCTCTGCCAAAGAATGCAAGCCTTCACATGGGATGAGTCCATCCTGGGCACCACTATTTGGCCCATTTGTCTAAAGCTGGGGTTGGTAAACTATGTCACAAGCTACATGTAGCAGAAATGATTTTTAAAAGTTTAATGGTTTTTTAAAAAAAAATAGAAGAAGAAGAAGCCGGGCGTGGTGGCTCTCGCCTGTATTCCCAGCACTTTGGGGGACCAAAGCGGACAATCATTTGTGGTCAGGAGTTCAAGACCACCCTGGCCAACAAGGTGAAACCTCGTCTTCACTAAAAATACGAAACTTAGCAGGGTGTGGTGGTGTGTACCTGTAATCCCAGTTGCTCAGAAGGCTGAGGCAGGAGAATCACTTGAACCCAGGAGGTGGAGGTTGCAGTGAGCTGAGATCGTGCCACTGCACTCCAGCCTGGGTGACAGAGCAAGACTCTGCTTCCAAAAAAAAAAGGGGGGGCAGTTATGGTGGCTCATGCCTGTAATCCTTGCACTTTGGGAGGCAAAGGCAGGCGGATCATGAGGTCAGGAGATCGAGACCATCCTGGCTAAGATGGTGAAACCCCATCTCTACTAAAAATACAAAAAAAGAAAAAAAAATTAGCCAGCGTGGTGACAGGCACCTGTAGTCCCAGCTCCTTGGGAGGCTGAGGCAGGAGAATAGCGTGAACCCAGGAGGTGGAGCTTGCAGTGAGTGGAGATCCTGCCACTGCACTCCAGCCTGGGCAACAGAGTGAGACTCCGTCACAAAAAAAAAAAAAAAAAAAAAGGAAAGAAAACAGAGATACAGAGACAGTCCACAAAGCCTAAAATATTTACTATCTCTCTCTTTCTAAGGAAAGTTTGCTGATTCCCATTCTAGAAGTAACTGAGTATACAGGGAAGCCAATTATTAAAAAAAAAAAAAATCACACGTACAGCATCCCCAGAATGGATGAGGTCCTGGAGCGCTGGGTGAACATGTCACCTTTCTATTTTTTGGGAAGTGCTGTTTCCCTTCCTGGTAGAAAGCCAAGATGACCCTCCTCAGGTCTTAGAAGATGCAGAGCTCTCAGATTATAAAATGGTACACACTCTCTCTGTCTCTCTCTCTCTAAACACACACATTATACATCTAATTTAATTTACAATAACCTATACCTTATATCTATATATTATTGTGAATTAAATTAGAAAAAGTGAACAAGGGAATGAGAATTACAGATCCAATTATAATATGTGATTTAAACACATATGGAGCCTGGACTTGTCTTCCTCTCCCAGTCAAGTGTAGCTACGGCATCAATTAAGATTTAGATGATGTTCTCAGGTCTGGGGAATGAATTGCTGAGTGCCAGGAAAATAATGCTCAAGTGTCTGTGCACGCACGGAGCTAGCTGGACGCCGCTCTGACAGATTTCCTTTGTATATCAAGCATCTGAGCTCTGCAGAAGTCTCTTCTTAAAGTCATCCCGAAACCCCTGAGTCCTCAGATTCCTGCAGTATCTTATTGTTTTTAAACCCCTCTGTTAACATAAAGATTAAATATTTTTGCTCATACTGTCTATGTGTCTGAAAAATGCTAAAAAATATTGAAAGATGGAGAAATATACTTGAGAATCTTTATATTTACTTTAAAATGAGTGTGGAATACTTTCTTCTTCCAGGTTCTCTCTGGGGCTGACTCCGGCTCTAACCTGACATTGCAGTGTGGTCAGCAGTTTGAACTTGACCTAACTAAGTCTGATTTTTACTAAATCAAGAATTCTACTAAAAGATGTAAAAATGTGAATGATCGCTGTTTGCCACCTTGAAGGAGGATAGCAGTGTTAAATCAGAACATTCTCTCATCTTAGAGACGTTACTAACAGGTGACATTTGAATGCTGTTTCAGAGGAATGAGATTATACTGAATATTTTTCTAATATTTCTTTCATTGTCACAAGGCGAGAAACAACCGGCAATGTTCTAAGGGCTTAATATGCATTCATTTAATTCTCACATCTCATGAAGCAGGTGCTGTCGTGAGCCCCATTTGACAGGTGAGGAAACTGAGGCACAGATTGGTAAACAGAAGAGCCCAATTTCAAAGCCTGATAATTTCGTTTCAGAGCTTGTACCCTTTCCTGGCTTAATCCAGACATTCCTAGAATCTCTAATTATGTGCTGGAAGAGTGATTCTCCATCTAACTGCAAATACTTTGTAGTTATATGTAGAAGTGGAGTTGGGTTCCAGGCTCAGAAAATTATAAACAAGTTTGTCACCTGCATAACTGTCTGCTGGGACATTGAAAAGTTCCACAAGGTCACCTTCTGCATTGTGGGACCTCTAGTATTCCAGGCCTCCACCCACTAAATGAGGTCACACCCCATCTTCATGACTATCAATAAAGTAAAATAGGGCCAGGTGCGGTGGCTCACGCCTGTAATCCCAGCACTTTGGGAGGCCGAGGTGGGTGGATCACGAGGTCAGGAGTTCGAGACCAGCCTGGCCAACATGGTGAAACCCTGTCTCTACTAAAAATACAAAAATTAGCCAGGCATGGTGGGTGGGAGCCTGTAATCCCAGCTACTTGGGAGGCTGAGGCTGGAGAATCACTTGAAACCGGAAGGCAGAGGTTACAGTGAGCCTAGATCGCGCCACTTCAGCCTGGGCGAAAGAGCAAAACTCTGTCTCAGATAAATAAATAAATAAATAAATAAATAAATAAATAAGGCCCCTACCCATTTCCAAAATGCTCTCTAGGGGGCAGTATCCTTCCATTAAGAACTATTGGTTAGCTTTTTGATGGTGACGTTAAAGCGTCATTTCTCTAGAGTAAATCAACCTGGATAAGAGTTCTATCCGCAGGCAAATGTCTGTATTTCTACATGAGCATGAAGAAGTGAGTGCACTGTGGAGGGGATATGAATAATATCTCCTTCCCTTCCCAAATAAGGGAAACCAGCCCATACCTGCACTCACATGAGGCTGTCCCCCAGGATGGCACAGTAAGAGGAGACTTGAGAGAGTGTCCTGCTGTTTTGGTCGTGTATGATATTAGTGACTGCGTCATAAGACCCAAAGCTGATGCTTGACTGGAGTGTGCTAGAATCCAATCACTTAGAAGTGGATCTGCCAGAAAATATACGAGATTGAGTTTTGGAAGCGATGCTGGAAACTGTGGCTGGCGAAGGTAGATGGAGCTTTGCTTTCCAATATCTGCAAGGGGCCAACTTCCCCAGAGCCTGTGTATGTCAGGGCACTCTCCGGCTTTCATATCAAGCCAGATGTTCCCATTTCCTTTTGATTATCTTGCTGATGGAGAAAATCACCACTTTGGGGGATGAAATACTTCCCAATGACTTGGAAATTGTGATAGTAACTTGTACTTGGTGAATCATGAGTTGTTACCACAGGCCCCACAAAGACCCACAATGCACGCCAAAGAGGGGCACCAACACCACCCCGGTGGTACGGACAGAAGCACGTGGTTCTCTCATTTTGAACACTCTCTGTTTTAAAGATGTGAAGAATGTCTCCCTCCCTTCCCAAATTATTTTCTCCCAGGGAATCTCCACATTATGACATTTTCACAGGTGCAGTCAACTGTTTTCTTTAAACATCATTGGCCACAGAGGAGAGCTAGGCCCTAAGTCCTATGGCCCCGACCCACCCTGCTGAGAGTTTGGTGTGTGGCTCCTGTTTTGGGAAAGCGGAGGTAGGCGGTTCCATGACTCCCCCACTTCCCCCAGCTCTCTTGGCAAGGCTATTGGCAGAGTGGAGCTTGCCCCGCTCTAGACTCAGTTCTCATTTGCTACATCAGGCTGCTTCATCTGGCTCCAATGGGAGGATTCTTGGAAAGTTCTAAACTGGGTTACAGCCAGATTTTAGGCTGCCATTAATTGATTGTTCAGAGCTAAAATTAGAGAAAATACATTATAATGACTTTTACCGTGTGAGAACCACCAATATTTAAAAATATTTCATGAATGCAATTGCTGGTGTGAAATATACTTGTTAAACCATCCCACCACTAAAGGAAAATCTTGAACTGAAATTCTTGATTTCAGGAAACAAACTATAAATTTCAACAGATAGTGGTTTGCCTCACTGAATAGACACAGGCTTCAGGACCCAGGAGGCTGGTTTTAGGATCTTAGTCCCTCTATTTACCAGCCGAGGGTCCCAATAAGTTACTACCTCTCTGGGTCTCAGGTTTCATATCTGCAAAGTGTGGTTAAAAATATCTGCTTTGCAGAATAGTGTTTTGCGCAAGGCTAACTGATGGAGAGAGAGAGAGAGAGTTAAAGACCAAACTGATAATTTTGTGAGCAGCATGGAATAGCAATTGGGAAATTAATTTATTATGCCCTTTTTGTCATTAACCAAATTAAATGTTTATTTAGCTATGGTATTGTGTCTTGATAACGGCACCCCCACAAGAGAAAATTTTAAATGTTGTCAATTAGATTTTGGTATCAAAAATTTTGATAAGGTATTAAAATGTGGTACCTAATTTTGAATGTCAAAAACAGTGTGGATATTCATAGAGCCACAAAAGTTTGTATACAATTTTAGAGGGTTCACAGACCACTGAATTCCATGCCAGGATCCCTTGAGGATCTAAGGATACTTGAAATCTCTGAATACTCCTTACTGAGAGATAACTTTTATACTTGGGGTGCTAGATTTTGATAATCATTGTCAGGATTTGATTTTATTGTAAGCTAACATACACAACCAATTGCTTGTTAAAAGAGAGCAAAGATCATGGAAAAAATAAATCTGCTCCAAAATTATGTATTGCCTGTTTGTTCTCTGCAAATGCTTGGGGAAGGAGGGAAATATTTCAGAGAGGTGTTTACTGTACTGGGTATTCCTAACAAGCTGTGGTTTCGAACATTCCCTAGGGCAGCTCACTTTGTCTCATCGCTTGGAATGATCTCCGCCAGTGTGGGGCCATTTACAGAAAGGAGGGGATGGGTTAGAGATGGATCTGAGCTATTAAATCATGTTTTCTGGGGACTTGGCCTCTTGGTGGCTTTGTTGTTTTTGGATAGCTGTTCTTGGGAGGGTAGGAAAGAGAAGGTGTATGAAGCTGCCTGCTGCTCAGAAGAGATTGTTTTATTTCTGTTACATTGCATTTGTGTCTAAAACTTACTCCCTGGGTTATGCTTATCTGTCATTCCTACCTTTTGCCAGTTGATTTACCAGATCTGTACCTATCTGAGATTAGCATCATTCAGGGAGAGTATTGTTTGAGCTGAACTGAAGGACTTCAAGGCTAGCTGTGGAAATGAGGGCACTTAGGGGAAAGAAAATCTGTAAGTGATCTTGGTCAAAGTCACTTTGCCTCTCAGGCTTTGGTTCTTCCCTTGTAAAACTAAATCCACTGTTCACCCATGTAGTGATTTTGCTCAATGCAACACATTTATTAACAGCTACTATTTTCCAGGAATATTCTAGGTACTTGGAACAGATTAGTAAACACAGATCACTGTTCCCCTAACGGGAGTGGGTGGGAGGATTGGGATTGTAATTGTTCACAGGATGATCTAGAGAAGGAGGCGTTGGAAAAGGCCTTGAGTTGGGAGATAGGACAAGCTTTCCAGGCAGAGAGAACAGCCAGAGCAATGGCCCTGCATCCAGGGTAAGCCTCATCCTTGGAGGAGTAGCAAGGGGGCCAGTGTGGCTGGAGCTGCAGGAGCAGGTAGGGAGGGGAGGGTATGAGGTCGAAGGCCCAATGGGAGGTGGAGACAGCTCTGCGGACACCATGCTTGGCAAATGATGCTTGGGCTGGGTTTCAAGCCCCATCCATGCCTGAGGCCATGAGCAGCCTACGCAATGTGTAGAATTGGAGGCGGGGGTGCCCTGAGTAGCCCCGCATCAATTTATCTAAAAAGGAGAGATGGAAGTCACTTTTCCCTAGGCCATGGTGGCCTTTGGCTTCAATGGGATTGCCAACAGCCTCTGGACACACAAGTCCCATTTCTGAATCCCCACTACCTCCAACTCCTTCCACACAGTCCCTTGCTTCTATACAAAGGGCTCCCAGGGTCTCGTATGTTCGCAAGTGACCACAGTGATCCTGCTGGCTCCCCAGGGCATCGTTTTTCTTTGCCTCTTCCAAAGCTTGCCAGCATCACTGAGAGCGTGTCATTAACCCGGGGTGCCTCTAGGTCCTTGTGCAGAGCTCTTGCCCCCAGGGTCAACTCTCTGTCCTCAGGCATCATGGGCAGCACAGGCTCTCTCATGAGGGTTCCTGACCCTTGTGACGGACTCTGAGCTGGGATCCTTGTTGCAGAAGCCATCCAGAGTGGAGGGAGCAGAACATGACTATTGGAGTCAGAAAAAACAAGACCTACACTGAATCCATTTTACCATTAGCTTTTAGCTTCACAGTGAATTGGCTGTACAACCTTGAGCTTGTTGCTTAACTTTGTGTTTAAAATGGGAATTATAATAGCACCTCATCCCTACTCATGGCAGTTTTGTAAGGAGTAAATGACACAATACATATTAAGCACTTAGCACAGTGGCTGGCACATAATAGTTACTCTATAAATATGTATTTTAAACCTTCCAAATTTTCTGGAACAGTACTAATCTAAAATATTTTCTTGAGAAACAGGTGTGAAGTACAAATTAGTACAACATTTCTATTTCTTAAGTTCGTGATGCATATCAAGAGATTTAAAATGTTTTTATCCTATTACTCAGTATTTCTGCTTCTTGATCATACTGTGGAAATTTCCAAAACTGTGAACAAAGATGTCTGTATAACAATGTTTGCCACAGTATTTTTAATAATAGTAAAAAAAAAGATGACAACTACATATTTGATGATATGTGTAGTGGGTAAAAATAATTATATATTCTATCTCTGCATATACAGCATTATATACAGCAGCCGTTAAAAAGAAGCTCTACAAAGAATATTTAATGATGTGATAAAATCTTTGTAACATAGATTTAATAGGAAAGTTCGGGAAGAAAAATTATATATACAGTTTGATACTCAAGTGGATAAACAGTATCGTGTATTACTGATAAAGACGGAAAAGAAATATGAATGAAAATATTAATAATGGATATTTCTGGGTAGTGGGACTGCAGATGTTTTTAGTTTCTTCTTTGACCTTTTTAAAGTCTCTAAAATGAACATGGATTACTTTTTCAAGAAGGAAAAATAGCAATGCACTTTAAACAGTGTGGTAAGTACACACATACTTATCAGACCATGTGTCTGGAATTTTATTTGGAAAATATGGTTACAGTAAATATAGGTCAACTACTTTCCAAGATTTTTTAATTGGAAACTTTTGAAAAACTTCAAAATGAATTATTTCCTGGGCTATATCTGGATATGAAGGGAAAATAAAATTTTAAAGAGGCGGGGTAATGCTTTCAACATTCGTGTGTACAAACAACTATCTTCTTGGCTTTTGGGACAGTATCAGGGTGGGGATTTCTGTGTGTGTGTGTGTGTGTGTGTGTGTGTGTGCGTGTGTGTGTTTAGCAATAACCCAGAAGTCTCCAGGATCATCAGGGCCAAGGGACAAAACTTAACTTTAGAGAAAACAGCTTTCCCTGACTTCAGTATTTTATCAGTTTGGCAACAGGAAATGCGGATGGAAACTATGTTTTTTCTGGGAATGGCATCCCCTGACCGACATAGCTAAATCAGGCAACCATATTTCAAATAGTGTCCTTTATTTTTAGAAAGCTTCAAATAAAGGAACTCCCAGTACAAAAATAACATTAAAATGGCATAGTTCAGCACTTCTCAAGGTTCAACATTCACAAGAATCACCCAAGGAGCTTGAAAAGATGTGGCTGGAGCCTAAGATTCTGCATTTCCATCCATCTCCTGGGTCATGGTAGTGCTCTTGGGCAGTGGTGCTGCTCCTGGGTGGTGGTGGTGCTGCTCCTAGGCGGTGGTGGTGTTCCCGGGTGGTGGTGGTGCTCCCAGGCAGTGGTGATGCTCCCTGGTGGTGGTGGTGCTCCCAGGTGGTGGTGACACTCCCTGGTGGTGGTGGTTCTTCTTGGTGGTGGTGCTCCTGGGTGGTGGTGGTGGTGGTCCTGGGTGGTGGTGGTAGTGCTCCCGGGTGGTGGTGGTCCTCCCGGGTGGTGGTGATGCTCCCTGGTGGTGGTGGTGCTCCTGGGTGGTGGTGTTCCTGGGTGGTGGTGCTCCTGGGTGGTGGTGGTGCTCCCGGTTGGTGGTGACGCTCCCTGGTGGTGGCAGTGCTCCCTGGTGGTGGCGGTGCTCCCTGGTGGTGGCGGTAGTCCTCCCAGGTGGTGGTACTCCTGGGTGGTGGTGGTGCTCCCAGGCAGTGGTGGTGCTCCTGGGTGGTGGCAGTGCTCCTGGGTGGTGGTGGTCCTCCTGGGTGGTGGTGGTGCTCCCGGGTGGTGGTGGTGCTCCCAGGGAGTGGTGATGCTCCCTGGTGGTGGTGGTGCTCCCAGGTGGTGGTGACACTCCCTGGTGGTGGTGGTTCTTCTTGGTGGTGGTGCTCCTGGGTGGTGGTGGTGGTCCTCCCAGGTGGTGGTGATCCTCCCGGGTGGTGGTGGTCCTCCTGGGTATTGGTGGTGCTCCCAGGCAGCAGTGGTGCTACTGCTGGAGGAGAACCACACTTTTGTAAATTTCCTAGAAGGACATGAAGTGCAGGCTGGAATATTGCCTTATCCCTTTACAAAGAGTGCCACGGAGGACCACAGGCCCTAGTGCAGCTAACTCCTGTCTCTTATACACATCTAGATGTGTATAAGAGACCCAGGGAGTGGTGATGCTCCCTGGTGGTGGTGGTGCTCCTGGGTGGTGGTGCTCCTGGGTGGTGGTGGTGGTCCTCCCAGGTGGTGGTGATCCTCCCGGGTGGTGGTGGTCCTCCTGGGTATTGGTGGTGCTCTCAGGCAGCAGTGGTGCTACTGCTGGAGGAGAACCACACTTTTGTAAATTTCCTAGAAGGACATGAAGTGCAGGCTGGAATATTGCCTTATCCCTTTACAAAGAGTGCCACGGAGGACCACAGGCCCTAGTGCAGCTAACTCTGTGCATCAGAATCACCCCGTGTGCTTTCTAAACACACAGGAATACACCTCAGCTCCAGTTTACAAGGTGTTGACCAGTGGGTGGGCTCAGGCGTCCCTTTCTTAGAAGCTCTCAGGTGAATCAGAGGCACAGCTGTCCAGTGAGAGTTGAGAACTCCTCCCCTGGCTCCTTCTTGGCCCCCTTGGCTGGCCAGCCTCAGTGGTGGGGGGAGGTTTCTGCACCTCTTGGCTGTCGCGGCACCCTTCACCTTTACTCAGGAGAGCCACTTGCTTGGAGCGTGTTTTCAGCCTTAGGTATTATCTTTGTTCTAGAAGAATCCTCAGATGAGATACAGGGTCCTGACCCAGCTCTCCCAGCCCCACTGCCAAGTGGGCATTTCCCAGGCACACCTCCTGATAGACTCAATGAACAGTCATTTGGAAAACATTTGCAGATTAAAGTAGAATCTGGCATTTTTGTGATACCCGCTCAATGCATTAGGAAACTAGTAGAGGATTTAGAAAACATTTATGGCTTGGGAAAAACATGTCTCTGAGAAATTCCAGAAAGTTCCAAATTTGGATTTTCTTTTAGAGAGAGAAGTTAATAAATGCTAAAAATTCAATGCCCTGCCCTCTTCATTAGTAAGATGGAAATATCTGGGAAACTGTATACAAGAAAGCGGTTTAGATTCCAAAAGGATAATTTCTCTGAGCTCCATTAATATATCAATTTTTGAAAAACCCAACAACACCACAACTGTCAACTAACTTTGGTGACACAGAAGCTCAGAGTGTCTGTGTCTGAGGAATTTTCAGTTTCTTGATTTGGAAAAAAGGTTGAGTAGTGTAAAAATGAAAACTGCAGAACTGTAGTACATTTATTTAGGAATCGGGGCCGAATCAGAATAAGATTGCTTGAAATGAGTTATTTGTTTATTCATATTGTAAAAAACACATAACATTAAGTTTGCCATCTTAAGCATTTTTTAAAATTATACTTTAAGTTCTGGGATACATGTGGAAAATGTGCATATTTGGTACATAGGTATACCGTGGTGGTTTGCAGCACCCATCAACCCGTCATCTAGGTTTTAAGCCCCACATGCATTAGGTATTTGTCCTAATGCTCTCCCTCCCCTAGCCCCCCACCTCGACAGGCCCTGGTGTGTGATGATCCCCTCCTTGTGTCCATGTGTTCTCATTGTTCAACTCACACTTATGAGAGAGAACATGTGGTGTTTGGTTTTCTGTTCTTGTGTTGGTTTGCTGAGGATGATGGTTTCCAGCTTCATCCATGTCCCTGCAAAGGACATGAACTCATTCATTTTCATGGCTGCATAGCATTCCATGGTGTATATGTGCCACACTTTCATTATCCAGTCTATCATTGATGGGCATTTGGGTTTGTTCCAAGTCTTTGCTATTGTGAATAGTGCTGCAATAAACATATGTATGCATGTGTCTTTAATAGCAGAATGATTTATAATCCTTTGGGTACATACCCAGTAATGGGATTGCTGGGTCAAGTGGTATTTCTGGTTCTAGATCCTTGAAGAGTTGCCACACTGTCTTCCACAATGGTTGAACTGATGTACACTGCCACCAACAGTAGAAAATTGTTCCTATTTCTCCATATCCTCTCCAGCATCTGTTGTTTCCTGACTTTTTAATGGTCACCATTTTAACTGGTATGAGATGGTATCTCATTGTGGTTTTGATCGGCATGTCTCTAATGACCAGTGATGATGAACTTCTTTTCATATGTTTGTTGGCCACATAAATGTCTTTTCTTGAAAAGTATCTGTTCATATCCATCGCCCACTTTTTGATGGGGTTGTTTTTTCTTTTCTTGTAAATTTGTTTAAGTTCCTTGTAGATTCTGGATATTAGCCCTCTGTCAGATGGATGGATTGCAAAAATTTTCTACCATTCTGTAGGTTGGTTGCCTGTTCACTCTGATATTAGTTTCTTTTGCTGTGCAAAAGCTCTTTAGTTTAATTAGATCCCATTTGTCAATTTTGGCTTTTGTTGCCATTGCTTTGGTGTTTTAGTCATGAAATCTTTGCCAATGCCTATGTCCTGAATGGTAGTGTCTAGGTTTTCTTCTAGGGTTTTTACTGTTTTAGGTTTTCCGTTTAAGTCTTTAATCCATCTTGAGTTAATTTTTGTATAAAATGTAAGGAAGGGGTCCAGTGTCAGTTTTCTGCATATGGCTAGCCAGTTTTCCCAGCACCATTTATTAAATAGGAAATCCTTTCCCCATTGCATGTTTTTGTCAGGTTTGCCGAAGATCAGATATTTGTAGACATTCAGTGTTGTTTCTAAGGCCTCTGTTCTGTTCCATTGGTCTATATATCTGTTGTGGTGCCAGTACCATGCTGTTTTGGTTACTGTAGCTCTGTAGTATACAAGCCTTGTAGCCCTCTTCTGCCAGGTATTTCCCTATCTCCTGTCTTTACCACCTGTACCATCTGGACAGGTGGTGACCTATGTTGCCACAAGGGTACCTCCTTTGCTTCTTCTGCAATCTGCTTTGTTGTTTTGTCTCCAGGAGAAGCCAGTCATCGGGGAAGGAAGAGGGAAGTGGATCCCAGCGGACTCTGCTTCCTGTGCAGCTCCACTCAGCAGATGTGCCCCACTGCCTGCATCTGGCAGACTTCTCTCTTCTATTCAGTGCAGTTAGGGCTTTTCCCACTGAGACGTGTTACCCACCACAGAGCCTTATATATAAATGCACAAGCCTCCTTGGCAGAGAATGTCCCTGCTTCCTTTGAACACAAAGTTTTCACTCTTGAATCGCCTGGACTTTGAGCCGTATGAAGGTGGAGTGTGAGCAGACCCTGTAGCTGGCAGCCCCCAGGGGACAGGGTCATTGGGCAGAGCTCACTGCTATGTTGAGAGAAGACAGAAAACTCTGCCTGGGTCCCACCTCCCCAGTCAACAAACAGCAGATTTTTAAGCACAAATGTCCTCCCTGCCTCTTGTCCTCTTTAGCAAAGTACAGAGATTCTAGAAGCCTCAACAGGAGGGTCATGTTTCCTGGCAGCACGGACTACTCCTGACCTGACCAAGTGATGGCCTAGGTGGCAGGGCTCAGCTCTTTTGGAGGTTGGAGTGTGAAGCCACTGAGATTTGGCAGAATGAAGAGATGTCGCATGAAGGATGGGAAAATGGAAAAACGTACGAGGCCCTAGAAGTCAAAGATTGGAAGCCAAGAAGAACAAATGGAAGTACTTGGTAGAAAAATGGAAGCAGAGCAAAAGGTGAGGGAGAGCAGAAGACCAAATTGCTCTGAAATTTCATTCAAACTGTGCTTAGTTTCCCAAACATTTCGAAGGGAACACAGATTGAGCTCAGCTTTGAGCAGTGTAAAGAATCAGCAACCCATAACAAAATATAAACCCTAGGCTGTTCTGTCCTTTGTGGGCTTTTTTGTTTTGTTTTGTTTTGTTTTGTGGGGGACGGGCTTGTTTGTTTACTTTTTGAGATAGGATCTCTCTCTCTCTCTGTTGCCCAGGCTGAGGGCAGTGGTGTGATCTCGGCTCACTGCAGCCTTGACCTCCTGGGCTCAAGTGATTCTCCCGCCTCAGCCTCCTGAGTAGCTGAGACTATAGGTGTGTGGCACCACGCCTGACCCTTTGGTTTTAACACAAGAACCTAAAGGAGTCAAAGGGAAAGAGGAACTTTAAGAAGTCTCTGTATTAGACGTAACAGCCATAAGCAACATGGGCTACATTCAAATCTTGATTCTAACACACTAACTGCAAAAAAAAAAAAAAAAAAAAAAAGAGCCTGGCTCTGAGACAATTGAGGAAATGCGAATATCAAGTGGATAGTAACTGTTGATAAAGAATCCTTGTTAATTTTGTTAGGTGTGATTATGTAAAAAAAAAAAAAAAGAAAAGTAAAAAGAAAAGAAAAAAGAAAAGAAATGCTATCAATTAGGACTTCCGAACTATTTACAGCAAAATGACATGATATTTAAAATGTGCTTTAAAATAGTCCAGAAAAAAGTGTGTGTGTGTGAGAGAGAGAGAGAGTGTGTATGAGAGTGTGTGTATGCGTGTGTCTGTTTATGTGAGAGAGAGAACAAAGAAAGATTAGAAAAATATTGAAATAGTTGTTAAAACTGGATGATGGGTAAACACAGGCTCACCCTCATATTTTCTCTCCTTTTGTCTGTGTTTGACATGTTCCATAATAAGATTTTTTTTTCCTTCTAAGAAGCCTGTATTGACTTAATCACACAACAGCATCCACATGTTAGCACCAAGTACTGCGAGAGACAGCGTCCCACTCAGGCCCTCCAAGCACTGCATTCCATTGACTTGACTAAACAGAATGTACAGCATGCTGTAAACAGATCTACAATATACAGTTTTGAGAGAAGTTGCCGCAGGCACGAGTTATGTGCAGGCAGCCTAGGGTGGTAGGGGCACCTCTCTTTCTGCTGAAGATGTTTACTTTTTTTTTTTTTTTTTT
>NW_012101588.1:1662330-1664154 GCF_000951045.1 Mandrillus leucophaeus
TCTCGCTCTGTCGCCCAGGCTGGAGTGCAGTGGCGTGATCTCAGCTCACTGCAAGCTCCGCCTCCCGGGTTCACGCCATTCTCCTGCCTCAACCTCCCGAGTAGCTGGGACTACAGGCACCCGTCACCACGCCCGACTAGTTTTTTTGTAATTTTTTAGTAGAGACGGGGTTTCACCGGGTTAGCCAGGATAGTCTCGATCTCCTGACCTCGTGATTCACCCGTCTCGGCCTCCCAAAGTGCTGGGATTACAGGCTTGAGCCACCTCGCCCGGCCTTTTTTCTTTTTCTTTTTCCATCTCCTTCAAATCTCATCACCTTGGCAGGTGCCTCTGCTATCTGCACATACAAATTTCTACACCTAAGCTTAAGTGTAATAACGTTGGAATTCTTTGTGCATGAGGAAAACAAGGGTGTGCAGAGGAGCAAGCATGGACTGTAAACTTAAACAGTCTAGATTTGAATTCCATCTCCACGTTGGGCAGGGTTTTAAGTATCAGATTCTTGAGTTCCACATCTGTAGGATGTAGATGATAATACACCTACCGTGAGGGTTATATACTGTTTAGAGAGCATTGTATCTAATAGGGACACAATAAATAATCACTGTAATTATCATTATGGTTATTTCACGAATATGATTTGCTCAGTCCAGCAGACATTTATTGAGCATCTGCTATGCACTAGATATGGTGACAGTTACTGGCAATAAAGAGATGAAGAAGATAGAATTGTTGTACTCTAGAAGTTTCTAATCCATTGGAGAAGACAAATAGGTTATGCAGTGTGGTCGGTGATATAGTAAAGAGCACCTGAGAAGAATGGCAGAACCAGGACATTTCGGAGGATAATTATCAAAGACAAGATGCCATTGACCATGGCTGGTGCCAGTACCCCAGGGGAGGTAAGACCTAAGCTAAGATGGACCAGCCAATACATCATAGAAAACCCAAAGGACCAAGGGCTCAAAAACGAAGCAGTGTAAGACCACCAAGTGACAGCACCAGGGTCATCCTGGAGGGGAGATATTTTGGGGTCAGTTTTTTATACAAGTGAACTCTTCCAGTGTAGTCGTCCTGAAAAGTTCCACAAGGGAGGCAGAGATTGAGCAGAATTTTCAAGTGTGGATTTTACTTCAAGATACCAGAAAGGGAAATTGTGCCTTTTATAGGTGAGATAGTTGGAATGGGCAAGATGCAAGGATAGGACAAGGATGAGTAGGTTGATCAGAAAGGTAAGTGGGCACAGGACTTAGAAGGACATTGAATATCTGGCTAAGGGGTTTGGCTTTTATTCCATGGGTGAAGAGCGGGAGTTCAAGAGACTGCAAGGAGGCATCCCAGTTACCCAGCTCTGTGCAAGGCAATGACACCCGTGTGGGGTGCTAATGTCCAGCAGTGGATGGGACAGAAGGAAGAGAGAGAAACAGGAGACACTAGAAAGAATAATCAAGAGAGCTGGATGTCTTACCAGAGGTAAGGGGAGGGAGCAGGGAAAGAGGGTGCCAAGATTTCCCCCTGGGTAATTATCTAAAAAGATGGTGCCTTCAACAGAAAATAATCACATTGTATGGAGCAGGGAGGTGGATTGGGTGATGACAAATGGATGAACTTAGTTTTGGTGTTAATTTTAAAGTGATGCCAGAGATCTGAGATCTCCTCAGATCCCACAGGAGAGAAGGTGCTATTAGGGTCATTTCACCTACGCATGTATGTGTTAGTCTTTTCACTCACTCACTCATTCATTCAATCTTTTCTGTCACTCATTCTTTTGCTTTTCATTCATCTACCCATTACTCTACGCTATGCCATGCCATACTATTCTAT
>NW_012101588.1:1665882-1668310 GCF_000951045.1 Mandrillus leucophaeus
AAGTTGCCGCAGGCACGAGTTATGTGCAGGCAGCCTAGGGTGGTAGGGGCACCTCTCTTTCTGCTGAAGATGTTTACTTTTTTTTTTTTTTTTTTGTAATTAACATAACTTTAAAGATGGATACATGAGGCATTCTGCCCAGAGGTCCAGATTTTACAAGCAGTGTAAACATGCACCACTGGTGGCCAGGATGTTCCCCTGTCTGGGGTCATTCATGTGCAGTTCACAGACCCACTCAATGCTCAACCACGAGCAAATGGAGGAGGTGGCAGGCCAGCCTGTGCCAGGGCAAGACTGTCTGGGAAAGAGAACATCTCCTCCTGTTTCAAAGGTGTCTGCAGGACAGTCTCCTGTGGGTACAACCTAAGACCTCAGGCACAAGGGTCCCATGTCCCTGTGGTTTTACCCTGCAGTTTCCTTGCTTGTTACCGCCTCTTGCCGGGCCAGGAAAAAAAACTACTGTGTACTACTCTGACCCTTTAGACTTTATTCCCTAAACCTGCTTCAAAGTCTTCCTCCTGCCTCTTTTCTTTCCCAACTCTGAAAACTCTCAGCGTTGTTTGCCACTTTTAGGGTTTTATCTGAATTATTAGCATCTTTCTTTGGTTGCTAGACAAGACGGACACCGCTAACGCTAAGACTGGAGGCATATGTTCCAGTGTCTAGCAATTTATTTCTATGAAGAACAAATCCAAAAGTCCTTTGAAAACATGCAAGCTTCCAGACGAGCATGTATGGTTAATATCAATGCCTGTAACAAGAGCTCCAGTTCATGGCAAGGCATAGAGTCATATTTTGCGCTCATGTGAGGGCTAAGGAGTTACAGGTGAATGAATCATAGCTCTTCCAAGTTAGTAGGAGCTTTAGGGGATGTTTATGACAGTTCTCCAGCCTGTGCCCAAATCTGCCCATGCATCAAACAGAATCGAGTCATGAACAGTTTCATGATTTGAACCTCTTTAGGGGTGAAAAGTGATGCTTAGGCGAGGGTGCCTACAGTGAGCACAGAGTGGATCCTGATTTAGATTAAGGGGCCAGTGTAGGGAGCAAGGTGCCGACATTTAGTATAGATCACAGCATAAAAAGGACTGTATATTTTTAAATGATTTTTGCAATGTAATGCAAAATTTTGTTCCCAATATTACAATCTAATTTTGCATTTAATTTTTCTTCACGATCAATCTCCTCATTCAGTTCTTATAACATTTACTTCGTTATTTCACTATATAGACAACGGCTTTTAAAGTCAGCCATTTGCCTACATAAAAACTAATGGCTTCTGTCACTTCTGGTTGAACGAATTTGAAACTTTTACAAAATTCCAGGAAATAGCAACATAATATGCCAAAAAGTTGGCGGAAACAGATAGGTTTTTAAGCATATGTTTTATAAACATTATTAAATGACTTATCTGATAAGTCAACCCAGTAAAATAAACCACGTTTTTGAAAAGCATGTATTAGAATACTAAGAGAGCAAAAATGTTTACAAGTACCAAATTATTAACCTTTTTTTTTTTTTTTGCTATTGGTTAAGAAATATTCAGCTATTTTAAAATAGCCATTTGTCTGAAAAAGTAAATCACACTGGCTATGAAAATTAAAGCTTTTTTTCACACTTTTTGTTGCTGTTTCTTCATATTTACTGGCTTTCACACTATTTCTTATGCAGTCTCTGATAATATATTTACATATATGAGTGTAAATTGATTGTACAATTCAAATATGTTATATAGATATAATTGAAGCCAGCTGAACATATTCCCCAAATATTAATGTATGAACAAAGAAGCTAATATTATAATTGAAGATAGGAATGTCTGTAGATTAATAAATTGATATATGTATCTGTCTGGGTGTAAATTTAATCCTAGGGTTTAAGTTAAAGTGAGTGAAATATCTCCTTATTGTTTTTCTATCTTTTGCTCCTCTTATCACCAGATGACAGTGAATGTTAAATAGACATCAAATATATCCTTGCCAATGTGTTGGTGAACCAATACAATCATTTTAGCTTCTGTATAGTAACACCTTTTGTTAGCTAAAAGTGCACAAGTCTGGCCTGGCACGGTGGCTCACGCCTGTAATCCCAGCACTTTGGGAGGCTGAAGCGGGCGGATCACGAGGTCAGGAGTTCGAGACCAGCCTGACCAACATGGTGAAACCTGATCTCTATTAAAAATACAAAAACTAGTCGGGCATAGTGGCACAAACCTGTAATCCCAGCTACTCAGGAAGCTGAGGCAAGAGAACTGCTTGAACCCAGAAGGCAGAGGTTGCAGTGACACGAGATCGTGCCATTGCACTCCACCTGGGTGACAGGGTGAGACTCCGTCTCAAAAAAAAAAAAAAAAGTGCACAAGTCTGTAGGACAATGGCTCTTAGTCTTTTTTATTTTTCCTTTTTTTTTTTTTTTTTTTTTGAGACGG
>NW_012101588.1:1671189-1699826 GCF_000951045.1 Mandrillus leucophaeus
CTATTCTTCATTCATTCTATCCTTATTAGAATCCCCATTCAGTGTGAGACATAATGGTATTGATAAAAGGAACAAGATACACCCTACCCACAAGGAGCTCACAATTGAAAGGTCCCATTTTTACTTATAAGCATCTTGATTTTCACCAACTTCTCCCCAAATGACCAGCTCAGTTTCCTTTTCTGTCGATATAAGCTGCCGACGCTGGATGTAGAACTGAAATGTTTCAGGTTTGCTGTGAAGCAAAGGCCCATGGAAGTGAATGTGGAATTATATTTTCTGACCATTCTAAGACATTTGTTTCTTTTAAATTTAAAACAGATAGAAAGGATATTTGCCAGCTAGTTTTTCAGACAGAGATCATATTTGAGTGGGACTTGCGGGTGAGAGCCGCCCAAAAGTATTTACCATTCTGGGGTTATCTGCTGAGGACACACTGACTTTGGGGCGGAACCAAAGGCAGAACCGACCTTAAGAGTCCTGCCAGGCAGGTGCGTCCCTGCTTGTCCAATCTGCTGTGGGGGAACTGGCTGGGGGAAACCAAGTCTCGCAGTGGATCTGCCTGTGAAAATCTTATCTTGGTCCCTGTGCTTGTTTCGCACATGGATCTTCTCTTCGTGCATCTGGTCAATAGTTTATTCCCAAGAATGTGAAGTCATTGTTGGCCAGAGAACCTCAGCCCTTGGAATTTGGTCTTTAACTCCTGCGTGAGTGTCTGGTTGTCTGGATTTCTCGCGTCTTTGGTGTCCCCGGGGCTTGCCTCCAAGGAGGCAGGTGTTGGGAGACACCGTGGGGCAGAGCTGAGGACACTGGGAAGGACTCTGAATTCTCTGCTGCGGTGTCATGATTTACAAACATGATCTTCATGTGTTGCATGTGTTGGCAGGGTTGCCTGCTAGGGTCCTTTTTCCTGCCTCTTTTAAAGTGTTCTTCCCATTCCCAGAGATTAGTCTCTGCCACCTGGGCAGGGGCAGTGTACTTTCAATTCTGACTAGAATGATCTCTGGAAGAGCTTTTGGAAGAGTGTCACTTGCCAGAGGCAAGGCAGTCAGACTCCAGGAAACACATGTCACGTTGTGTTCCAGGTGAGTTTGCCCGCATGGACTGCAACTCCCAGAACCTGGTGCAATTAGTGTTCCTGATGCTGTGTGATCTGCAGGTAATGGAAGGACCCCTGTCCTCATCCCAGCTCCACCCACAGCAGCATGGCCTCCTCCTCAAACAGAACCCTCATTTGTTTACATGCAACAAGGAGCACTTGGCTACGGGCAGGTATCTCTAACTCTTTGTCTTTACCAGGCTTTCATTCTCTTTATACTAACCCCTCCCACCAGAGTACTTAGCACACAAAAGACATGTGCTGGTGCCTGCTGTTGGTTGAACTCAGAAATCTGTGGGTTGTCTGTGAGGGCTGGGGTGAGAAAGCAGCTTCGATTGCACGCTGATTAGCTGGTGCTGTGTAACAAACCACCCCAAGACCGGGTGGCATACAGCAACAAGCATTTCATTATGCTTATGAATTCTGTGGGACCAAAATTCAAACGTAGTACATTAGGGATGGCTTATCTCTGCTCCACAGAGCTTGAGGCCATGGCTGGGAAGACAAGAATGTCGGACAGTGACTCAAACAGCTAGGGCTGGAGTCATCCAAGGCTTCTTCACTCACATGCCTGGTGCTTGGCCTGGGGTGATGTGAGATTTGGGGTCGGGGGTCCTCCAGCAGACTGCCCTCATGCGGCTTTGAGGTGTGGTTTGGGCTTCCTCCCAGCATGTTGGTGCTAGGACAGCTGACTTATAATCTGTAGGCTCGGAGTTCCAAGAGTGAGTATTCTAGTAGGCATGGCCTTCTATACCCGTCCTTGGAGGTTACAGAGGATCACTCCCACCACCCTCCAGTCACAGACCCTCCAGAGTCAAAGGGAGAGAGGTCTCACCTGTGACAGAAAGCCGAAACATTGGAGGCCATGCTTTTAAACCACCCCTGGCCCAATCTGACTGAAGAATCTTCTTCAGTATCTGAGACAGAGCAGGTATGTGTTGGACTGGGAAAAGATGAGACAGCCCTATAGCCATAGAAAGCAGATGGAGATTTGAAAACAAACAATTAAATTCCAGGGAACCATTTCTGCGTCTGAGAGCTCCTTTGCTCCTTCCACTTCTGCTTCCAAGTAGGAGTCGCTGTAAGGACTCCAAGTGAATCTATCAGCAGTGCCATCCAGGGGCTGCACTGCATCTGGGCAGAGGTATTTACATCATCTTCTGAGCACAAGGTTCAGACCCCACAGTCAGCCACAGCCTGAGAACTGTGAAGGATTTTAGATAAGAAACCTCCTCTAGTCCAAGGGTCAATATTTCCCATGACTTCTCTGACGCGGAAACAAGAGGCTCAGAAGGACTCCCCCCGGGCAGGGTTTAAAGGGACTCTGCTACCAGAGGCAGTGGGGTTTAGCCTGGATACCACTTCCTAGTCCCAGAGAATTGAAGGTGGCTGGAGAAGGGCATTTCGGGACTTGTCTTAAGAGTCCCGAACTCGTGCCTATGGCTCTGGGAGAAGCTTATATTTGTTTGACCTTTTATTTGAACAGCTGTGGGAGATTTCCTGGTTTCACTTGGGAATTGTGGTGTGTGTCTATGAAGTGCACTATAAACTGATTTCACCCCGTGAGTATCTCTTTAATGCTTTACAAATAAAGTTAATCATCTGTGCATCATCAATAACAATGACTGCAAAGAACTAGAGGAGAAAACATTGAGGCTATTTTGGGTAGCCTTTAAAAAAAAAGTCAAATAATTTTGAGTTCCCTAAGAGTTACCGGCTCTTCTGACTCTCTGGTCATTTGCCGATGGAAGAGCATTTCCCCATTAGGAGACTGGGCCAGGAATGTCCTCAGTGGGAGTGGCGTGACTTCCATGGAATCCGTGTTCATTACTCAGACTTGCAACCTGAGTCTCCCAGGAGGGGCCACTGACTTTGGTGCTAGAAAATACCCTAGGAAGAATATTCTATACTCTGGCTCAAACTGCTTTCAGTACAAGGGAAGTCCTTTATCCAATTCCGAAACTTTGAGGAAGAGACCCAGTACCCACAGGGTCCGAAATTGCACGAAGAAATACCTTCCTGTGTTACCCGTAAAAGAGTTCATTTCTATTTTGAGGATAACCCAGGATAAAAAGGGGCAGATAAAACCCAGAGGGTGAGTGAAGAGAAAGGGAATTAGGGGAGAAGGAGGAAGGTGACTGAGAACAGGAGAATGAAAGACACGTCGGAGAAAATGTATTTTCTCAGGTAAATCACACACAAGAAAATGCTGGCTCCCAGTTTATTCTTTTAGGAAGAAAACATCCAATTCAGAACCATTCAGGTGAGAAGCATGTTTGCGCAGCTATGGCAGTAGCGGGTTGCCCCTACAGGAATCCGCAGTTGCAGGTTGCCCCTACAGGAATCCGACTCAGAGCTCAAGAACAAATCACCCTATGCCTAGCTTCCTTCCCAGGGTCCCCTCCCTTAAACACAGCCAAAGCTGGATAATTAGACCTGGCAACCTTCGGCAAAGCCAGATTCCTCATATAAAGTATCCCCACCCCTCCATGCAAATTATGGAGCCGTTTGGCAAAAGCCATCAGCATCAGATAAGATCTTGAAACCCCAGTGGCTATGAAATATCATCGTCACACCTCCCAGCCTGGTTTCTAACATCCAGTGGGGCTTATTATTCATTTACTGTCTTTTTGGCTGCAGCACAGAGATCAGCCCCTCAGGCACCTCTGCAACTAACCTGTCTTCTGAACCTCCCAGTATGATTTACCACCTACAAAAACCTCTGAAAACACAGTGTGTGCACACACATAAACAGAAAAAATATCAAGTCCAAAAATTGTAAATGAAACAAGAAATTACTGGTTGATAAATGGCAAGCTTTTAGATATTCTTTGGTTTCCACATAAAAATGTGTATTTCTGTCCTTGCTGCTAGGCTATGGGCTTCCAGACTGAAATACCTTGGTATTTTAGCACCTCTGGAGTAGCTCTACGCATGGCTCATGCGAGGCCCTCAGTAACAGATGGGGGATAAATAGCAAGCCGAAGGTGAGCCTTGGGTTCACCTTGACAAAGTAGCCGGCAGGTTGAAGAAAGCAACCAGGCTTTCAAGGACAAGTAGGCTTCTCCAAGGGCTGAAAAATGTTACATGCTGGGGCCCTGTGGTGGGCTGCAGGTAGTTAACACCTCCTGGAGTTGTTTGAGAATTAAAATAAATGATAGACTCATCTCAGATCAGGTCTCAGAAGGATAGAGGAGGCACTGAGCCATGGCCTTGCTGAGATGCATGAGTGTCAACGTCTCATTGCTGTCATCAATGACAGGATCTAAGTTCAGCAGGGTGAGCACCCTGGGAGCTTTGCCCTCCCTGGGCCTGGCTCCTACCCCCTGACACTATTAAAGCTCAGTGGGTTGCTCCTGGGTTTCCTCGTGTTTGGCCTTTTGGTATCTGTCATTGATAGAAGGAGCGTGCACCTCCACCTGTCTGTTCCTGCTGTCTACCTCTCTCCTCTCTTTCTGGTTGAGTTTCCAGTTTATGAAGTAGAGATGGTATATTTTTTTTCTTTAAAAAATCATGTTACATTTTAAAAACGTATAAATTTAGCAACTGCCTAGGTTAAAGGTTTATTTATAAGGTCTTTGAGTAGCCCAGTCTGACACTGCCAAGAAAAAGAAGGCACTTAATAGACTCAGACTAATTGGCAACCTTTGTGCTTCCTGCGTTGAAAGTTCTTGTCCTCCAGAAGGGACTGAGCCTTACTTAACTTACTTGCATTGGGTCCTTCTCTCAGGAGACTACATCTCTGGGAAGGCAGGGGCCGTGCTTGACTCACTTGTGTATTCCCTCGTCTAACAGTGCCTGGCTCACAGAGGACACCAGGCTGGTCCAAGAGGTCATGTTCAGCCCTGAGTTGTGGTCTGGGATTCAGGCTGCCTTTGGAAGAGGTTCCAAAGACCTCAGAAGGGCCTTGGGGGTGTTGGCATTGCATAACATGCATGCGTTTGGGTCCTGTGGACCCAAGATGGCTGCTACAATCCTGGCCAGTCCTGATGCTCTTTTGACATGTGACTTTGTCTCTACTCCCATCCACAGGTGGAATACGTCGTCCTTCTCCTCGAGCCTGGGCTGGCTGGAGAAACCATGTCAAGAAAGAGGGACCCTAAGAATAAGCCTCCACAAGCAAAGAGAAGCCTTGGAAGATGAAAGACCATGGGTAGAGAGAGGCCCTGCTGAGGGCAGGCATTTGAGTGAGGTCATCTGGGGTCTTCCAGAGGAGAGAACCCATGCAACACGTATGAAATGGGGACGAGCATCCTCGCCAAGCCCCGCCCAGCCAGCCCACAGAACTGTAAGTAAATGGGGCGAGTTTCACTTTAAGTCACCAAGTTTTGGGCTAGTTTATTACACTGCAATAGATCACAGATACAAACCAACTGAAATTCAAACTCTATTTCTGCCCCTACTAATGGAGTGATGATGAATACATTTTTTTTAGCCTCTCGCCTCATATGCAAAATGAAAATAATAATGCCCATCTAATAGAATTAGAGCCTTGCCAACCACACCTGCCACTTGGAGTTGCCCATAGCCCAGTTGCAGGGCTGGTCTTAGGTGGTAGAGAATATACTAAGTAGTTTTCTCTCCCTACTCTTCCTTAGCTGAGGGGACCGGAAGTAGCTGCCTGACCCCAATGGCTCAGGTGAGCCTGTTTGACTCACTCTTGAGATTATAAATGAAGAAGCCCAGAAATTGAATCCAGGTAGTTGAGCCTTGGATTTTTCAGATCATGTAGAGCCGAGGCCAGTGTCAGAACCCCAGGGAGCCAAAGTCACATGGGAACGGAAGCTAAGAGGGAGTTGGAACTCTGAGTGGGCATCAAGGCGGTCCACAGCAAGTGTGCAGAGAGAAGCCCAGAGAAGCCACCTGGCTGCAGCCAGAGACTGGGAATGGAGAGAGTGTCCCAACTCAATTTCCTGCCTTTGGTTCTGAGAGATTCCCTTGTGCCCTCTTTCCTCAAGCCTGTGTGCGTAGGAGTGGGATGCTTCCTGCCAAGTCATCCCTAATGAAATGTGAAAATGCAAACGCCAGACACAAAGTGGATGTGCAGTTCTTCAAGGCACATTAGTGTGTGTGTGTTTTTTAAAGTCAGGGAGGAAGGAAACATTTATCTACTTTTCTCTCAAAATCTATATTCTTTTTTCTCCATAGACTTGATAACATTAACCTGATGCCTATAGTCTCAGAAGAAACTGGTTTTGGAGGTCAGTGTGACTCAGAAACTAACCTCTTTCTAAACTTCACACACAAGCAGAAGGTGTTTTTCCCTTGGAGGCCAGAGCTCTGGGGAGTGGGGATGGGAGTCGTGGCCGCCTCTGCCATGAATGTGCCCTTGCAGTGCCACTGGGGATGGGAAAATCTAAGGTCCATACATAAGAAGTTTTGGTTCCTGGATGTTTTCTGTGAATGGATTACCCAGAATAGGATTTTTCCAGATTTGCAGGCTCAAATGAGACGCCTTACGGGTTGGCTCCAGAGCAAGAGTTCTCTGGAAAAGAAAGAATCATAATCCTTTGATAATATTTTCCTAACAGCCACTAGAGGAAGTTTTCAGAGAGTAATAAATTATGCATTCTCATTTATATAAAACCTTTTCCTCCTAGCTTGGAGTACTATCTCAACCTTTTACTAACTAGCAATTTTACTAACAAATTGAGTAAATTATTTAGCTTCTCAGCCTCAACTTTCTTGTCTATAAAATCAAGATAGCAATGGTTAACACCTCCTGGAGTTGTCTGAGACTTCAAATAAATGATATACCTAAGGCACTTTGAAGACTGCCTGGTGGGTAGCTCACTGAGCCCAGGGCTCAGTGGGTGCTTGATGAATGGCTGCTTTCATTATTTCTGGACCAGTGCGATTTATCGGCCTCTCTTCTTGATGTCTGCTCCGTTTTCCAGACCCAACATTCATCTATTTCTTGGACTAAAGTTCACTTTTACCTAGCCTCAAAAGTCAATTCTGCTTTCAAGTCCAGCCATAGATCCTGGGTTCCGTGACCCCAGGCAGTACCCTGCAGGGTCCTCTCCCCTTCCCACCCCTCAGGGATACTGAGGCAGCCCCTCCCATCTGGTTCAACTCGGCTTTGAAGTTGAGACCCCGACACCCCTCAGCAGGCACTGTCCTTTGAGTTATCATTCCAGGGGAGATGGTTGGCTATGCACAGTCATTCATTTCTTGCCAAAATCTTTTTATGTGTTTGTGGCCTGGGTTAAGGGGGAAAAACGTGAATGTGCTGGAAAAGAACCTTGTTTCATGCTCTGTATGAGTTCACTAGCTCTGTCCTTGAATCAAGCAAGATACCCAATAAAGAAGGCCTTGGATAAAACATGAGGTGGTGAATTCTGCCTTCTGGGCCCCCTCCCGGGGACTTTCTCTGTAGCACATCTGCCTCTTGGTGCCATACCAGTTTCCTAATATTTTCACACTCTCTGCTTCTTTGCCTCTATCAAAATGTTCTCAACGAAGGCTTTTAGGGGTCCACGTCTACTCGGTGGTAAAGCACCATTACTAACATTACAGTAGTTAGTATTGCAATAGGGGATAAAGCTTAAAGTCAAAGGAATTAATCTTTAATTGTGAGAGTTTGAACATCAATGCCAAACTTATGTTGGACTGAGGAGAGGGTGGGGTGAGGGTGACAGAGTCTCACCATTAGTGAGATAATTAGAGCCTCATTTCTCATCATGGATGTTGACCACTGGCTCTGCTCCTGGAGAAGCCTGCTTCAGAACTAACCAGCAAACACTAAGGGCCTACTCTGTGCTCAGCCCACTGAAATATGGCGTGGGGTGAAGTTTGTGAGCTCTGACCTGATAGCATTTCTTCTTTCTGGTAAGCCACAGTTATTAGTTTAACCTCATTTCATGCCGAATGTTAAGAGAATAAATTTTAAACAACTACACATGCTGTTTTCAGGACACTCCCATTTGGATAGGGTGATACCTAATCTCCTGTTTCCCTAAAGCTTCGACTTGGTATCTGATATGGTTTGGATTTGTGTCCCCACCCAAGTCTCATGTTAAAGTGTGATCCCCAGTGTTGGAGGAGGGGCCTGGTGGGAGGTGATTGGATCATGGGGGCGGATTTCCTCCTTGCTCTTCTCATGATAGGTGAGTGACTTCTCACGAGCTCTGGTTGTTTAAAAGTGAGTAGCACTTCCGCCTTAGCTCTCTTTCTTCTGCTCCAGCCATGTAAGATGTGCTGCTTCCCCTTCTGCCATTACTGAAAGTTTCTCAAGGCCTCCCCAGTCATGTTTTCTGTACAGCCTGCAGAATCGTGAGCCAATTTGACCTCTTTTCTTTACAAATTACCCAGTTTCAGGTGTTTCTTTATAGCAGTACAAGAACAGATTAATACGAAATCTGATGCACAGGCTCCTGTCATGGCTTTTGTGACCTCAGTATGGGTTACCACTAGGGTCAGCCTTGACCCCAGTCTCTGAGGCTGGTTCTGTCTCCCAAGGGGGGATTTCATGATGTTAGCACAGGATCCCTTTCAGCTTCCTACTCTGAGCACAGAGCGACTATGTTCTGCTGGGTCTTTGTGACTCAATCTCTGTAGGAATCCTTGTCATGTTCCCTTGAGCATGTTCCTGCCTGACCCTCTGTGCGCCCCTGTCCCTACCAGCTTTCACTTTCTATTGTCAGGTGCTCAGGATGCTGTCCTATTTGCCTGCATCTCCTTTGCATTTTCTCTCCCCATGTGTCTTCCTGGTCTCTGAGCCCCAGCCACCTCTGCAGTGGTTTATGTGAAAGTTGAGACCACAACCTGCATCAGCCTGGTCCTGCACACGCAGCTGGAAAGAACCTGTGTGGTCTGTTGCGTTCCCTCCACCACTCTCTCCTAATGATACCACCCAGCCCCAGTGATGACTGACATAAGTATCTTGCCCATGAGGGATGTAAGAAATTAGTCTTCTGTATCTTTGCATCTAGTTTTTGCATGTCAATCAGTCATACTTTTTTATGTTCATTAAAAAACTTGCTCCATGTGGGAAGATTCAGGTAATGTATTTGAGTCACTCACACTTGGATTTGAATAAAGACGTTGGAAGAGTCCTTAATATCTGGAAAATATTCAAATGCTTCCCTAAAGTTTTCAGAACTGTTTTGCTCATGGATTGGGAGCTCCCTCACTAATGGACCTTGGTGTTCACTTCCCATTGGTCTGCCTCCACTAGTAGAGAAAATTGGGCTTGCGTGGCAGTAATTTGGCAAGTCATGTCCTTCATTCTCACTTCCATGTTTGAAACATGGCTTCTCAGTTGTGCTGTGACTAAGACCCAGATTGGGGAGTTTAATGGATTCTGGGTTTCCTACACAGGAATCCAATTCATCATTGAAAGATGAAGTATACAATTGGGATGGATCAGGGAGAGAACTTTGATTACATTCCATTTGAATTTTTTTTTGTTTTTTGCTGAACTTGTTAAATAATAACCCTGCTGTTCCAGAGGAAGTGATACTTTACAAAAAGAAGATTCATCTCAAAAAAATCCAAATGTAATTATAGTTGAGGATTTGAAATTTCCTAGTGGAAACAAATCTGTAGAGTAATTTTTGGAAATATGTGCGTTTCTAGCTATAACCGGTGTTCCACTGGCTCTCTTATTGCAGGGGTCAAGACATCTGCAAAGTGTCTTCAGATGAGTCCTGGGATTGGTCTCCAGGTGGCTCTTGACCAAGCCCACCCTACACGGTGTGGCCCCATCATTTTCTCCCTCTTTTGCTCAGCAATGGGAGCTCCCCTCCTGTGGAGCTCTCCGAGATGCCCTGCACTGACTCGGGTGCTCCACAGTGAAGCCCCTTCTGCCAGAAGCCTCTGTCAGGTGCCCCTGCCACTGCCTGGCTCCCCAAGTGCTTGGCTGCAGTCTGCCTCCATTCCTGCTGCAGAGGCCTGGAGTGCCCGGGATGCTAGGGCCACTCTGCCTTCCATGCTGAAGAAGGAAGATGACTCTGGTCCCTTTTGTCCCCAACGTTTTAACACATACAGAAGAATGAAAAGAATTATACGGTGGTTCACATAGCCACATCTAGACACGTCGCAGCTGTTGGCACTCAGCTCTCTTTCCTTTCCACACATCTGTGCAGCTACCCATCCATCCAGCTTATTGTTTTTAGACTTTTCAAAGTCAGCTGCAAACATCGGTGCCTTTGTCCCCACACGTCATTAACGGCAGTCCAATATTTGTTGATGTTCTTTTGTATTCCGTCAGCTGTACTGTCTTGAATGTTGATGTTTGGAGTTTTAAGAGAAAGGAGCTCATTTGACTTCAGTCATAACCCTCAACCTCCCACTCCCACCCCCATGTCTCCTTAGGAATCAGACATTTGTGCTGGGCCAGAGACAAATGTAAGGGGAAGAATTGCCTTTTCTCCTCCATGGCAGAGGAGCAGCTGCTGGGTAAGCGGCCCTTTCTGGCTGTCTCTCTCCAGATGAGGTGAATCATCTCTCTGGAGGCTCCCTGAGCTCTTAGGTAAGCAGACTCTGAGCCCCTTACCCACTGGCTTCAGACTCGAGGGTTCCCAGTGTCGCTGCAGCAGCTGCTCCTGCTGAGGTGTGCGTGTGAAGCGTTTTGAGAGGCTTCTCATCGGCAGAGCTGGCGTTAACAGGCAGAAAAGCATTGCTCAGGACAATGCACAGGTGCTGGAATGGGAAGTGCCTGGCACTCAGAGGTGACCTGGAGGCCTTCAGATGCACAGTTTGTCATTATTGTAATCAGAGCTGAGATGCACCAAGCACCTCCTAGCACCAGACCCCGGGCTGAGAGCTCACTGCGTGTGCCTAGCATGCTCTTCATACCATCCTCGCTCTATCATCATCCCCTTTGCACAGATAAGACTTGTTGGTGACCATGATCTTGGCAGCTGTGATAAGAATATGTACAAACCCAGCCAGAGGAGCTGGTTAGGACAGATTTTTCTGGCAGAAAGTGGGGTTGGTGGTATAAATTGTGGGTTTTCAGGTGAGGTGAAGCCAACAGATGAGGAGACAACTGCCATTGTCACTCAGTTCCCGAGAGGAGAGTCACGCTATGACCCTCAGGGCTGCATAAGGAAGCACCAGCGTGGGGCAGGTGGCAGAGAAGCCAGGGGGAAGCACAGACAAGAGCCTCATCGAGGTTTCCGAGGGAAGAAACTGGGGAGACAGGGTGAGCAGGCTTAGGACTGGCTAGTGTGAATAATTTCTGTTGCATCTGGGGCATAGCGGCTGTTTCCGTTGTCTGGCACCTGGCCCTGGGGTGATTACGGCAGGGGAATAGACGCCCAGCATGGGAGATCCCGCTAGAGGAGGCGAGGTCTGCATGTGGGCTCTGAATTGTGTGGTTTGCATATGAAGGGCATACTCATGGGGGAGTTGCTTTCTGTCTTTAGGACTTGACTAGCCCTGGGAGGGGCAGTCCCTCCAGTATCAGTGAGGGTCCAGTTGTCAAAATTTCAGAAACACGTGGTTAATACCGTGGGATGGGTCAAGAAGCACCTATCAGGTGTATTTGAACATCTTCTCCCAGCCATGTAACCTTCAGCACCCTGTGGCACCCACGTGGTTCCTCGTGAACTGTTAACCGGCACATTTCTGGCCATTTGGAGACTCTAAATGTGGAGTCCTTGAATGATACTCCAGGGCTTTGCAGGCCCCAAGTGAGACTATAAGGTCCTTCTTATGGCTCCCAGGGAAGTGGCCACTTGCCGCTGCCTTTGGACGAGCCACCAGGGTCACTGTCACTGGGCCCCTTGGCTTGCCTTGAAATGCTCTCTGAGATACTAGCACTTCTGGTGAGAAGGTGAGTGTGGTGTCCAGGTACTCACTGTGAAGATGGGCAGGCATTATTTGGAAGAAGTGGAAGAAATGGGAACTTGGAAGTGACTAGGGAGGTCAGAAGAGGGGACAGGGAAGGGGGTCCCAGGGTGGGAAGTCATTATTGACAGCTTGAGGGTTCTGTGTCTATTCCAGTGCAACAGGGTGTACAGGAGGGCCTGTCTTGTAACATTGAACAGGGAACAGGAGAGCACGAACCTGCTCTCTAGGCCTCTGCATTTCTTTGTCCTCTGCAGATAGGGTACAAGCTATGCTGGCAAAAGCTAGTGAAACACTGCTAACAGGCAGAGAAACCACATATTCAAGAGTAAGTATATCTAGCAAGGCATTAAAAAATGGAGAGTAGGTTTTTGTGACTAAAAAATTCTACCTAATGTTAAAATAATAGGCTACTTTAGTCAAACTGGTAAAAAGAAAAATTAAATCAGGCAAGTCTGCTGTTTGAATTCATACAGACCCAACAATTGACCATTGTTTGAACACTCAATGTCTTAGCTGTTCCTTGTTAAACACACTGTTGGCACAGCAAGCATCTGAGAGAAGAAAGCTGCTCAGTCATCTAGAGCCACCGCCAAATAGTGGAGCAGTAGAGCAGATTCTTAGGATGATTGAGCATGGGGCTGTTGACAGGCAGGCTGTGAGTGTTGGCGGGTGGAGAGAGGCACAGGCTGAGCATCTTTCCATGCATTTAACACCCCAGCTCCAGTCTTGGCAGCTACTGTTGCATGAGCAGAATGGAGTTCAATGAAACTGCTTTTGCAAGGACTATGAGAATGAGAAAGATCTAACATAGAAAAATTATGACAGTGAAAGAAATCTGACCTTACTCCATCTTACTTCTAACCTCCAAGCTGCCCTTGTTTGTTTCTGGGCATAGGCCAAGCCAACTGTGGGAGGAGTTTAGTTGAACTTTAAAGCAAAGATGATAACAGTCTCTTCCTGAAACTATGTCCTTGCTCAGGGACCAAATATGCCTTTGCAAGACTAACAAATTAGCCACAAGGTTAGAATTATGGTTCAGGAGCCTTATAGCCAGAGGTCACAAGGTTTGTAACCTCCCCATTTGCTGCTATTGGTGACATCACCATTGCAAAATCTAAGATAGGTACTTGAGTTATTTTTCAGACTGCATTTCAATGAACAAGCTGGTGCCACCTGTACTGGTACCCCATACCATGGAACTGGCTTATCTGGCCTTATGGCCCCACCCAGGAACTGACTCGGTGTAAGAAGACAACTATGATTCTATCCCTATCCCAACCAATCAGCGTTCCCCATTCCCTAGTCCCCTGCTTTGAGAAACTCTAGCCTCTGAATTCTCAGGGAGACTGATTTGAGTCATAAACTCCCATCTGCCACTTGGCTAGTCCTGTGATAATTAAATTCTTTCTCTACTGTAATACTGCTGTCTTAGTGGATTGATTTTAACTGTGCAGCAGGCAGGATGAACCCATTGGGAGATTATAATAAATCTAATGCCGAGCGGCAATTGACTACCATCAGCTTGGGCTTATTTGAAGTTGACAATCATGAAGAGTGACAGGGTAGGGGGATTTCATTTTAATAAGTTTTTGGATACACTTACTGTATTTAGAAAACAAAGAAAAGTTCACAGCAGGAATGCTGTAATTATGCTATCAGTCATTCTGTGGGGGGATGCAAGGAAATCTGTAAAACAGCAGTGCCACAGACACACAACAGTTTTTTACCTTTTAAATATGAATTTAGAATAATAACTCTCATATTTCTTTTGGCACGTATTTCTCCCAATTAAAAGCAATAAATAAAGACTGACTCTAATTAGGAGTGCGTCAATGTCACTTTGGCAAAACCACAAAAATACTGATTTCTTGACTATTTTTAAAGAAATAAGCCTTATTCTATACACGTTTTATCTGTATTTACTGAATTCTTACTTGAATTTAATACTATTATAACAGAATGAGGACAAGAAATAACTTTTGTAATCTCAAAAGTATTTAATGAACAGATTCTCAGAAATATTTATAATTAGCACCTTTTCAGCAACATTAAAGCTGGTTCCTCATCCCCTTAAAATAGTTCCTTGACCCCCACCTTTGTTAATACCATTAATCTGTTTATAACCAGCACAAAGAAAACTCAGCCTAATGCATCAAGATTAATTCTCCATTGGTGGATCTAAGTTAATGATGTATAACTTAATGTTTTTTTAAAAAAAAATCAAATACGGTTGTGTTTAGTTTTGGCTATAAATATAAGCTATTAGCAAATTTTGTCATATGATAAAGTAGTTGTAGAAATCTGTATTAAAAAATTAAAGTAGATAGAATACAGTGACCTCATCCCTCTGCACCTGTGCTTTGGTCCCCATGCACATAGAAGGAAGGATTGTTCTCTGCCATCTACACCCCTCTTCTCCCATCTATAACACCCTGGATTACTTTGATATATTTTTAAAATATTTTAATAGAGATAGGGTCTCGGTATATTGCTCAGGCTAGTCTTGAACTCCTGGGCTCAAACGATCCTCCTGCCTCAGCCTTCCAAAATGTTGGGATTACAGGTGTGAGCCACCATGCCCAACCAACCAGGCTTACTTTGGGAGACTGTTTTTGGGCTCTTAGCTTAGGGCTAGGTTTTGATTGGATTAAGCCCATTAGCATATGTGAAAGATTATATTTTCCAAGGATGACTGTTCTTCTAGAAATTTCTTCTAGAATCTTGCCCCTCTTCCCTCAAGAGATAGAGTCTATGTACCCTACCTTTGAATATGGCTGGGTTTTTGTGACTGTTTCAACCAATAGAGTAGGGCAGAAGAGACATTATGTGATTTCTGAGTTTAGACCACAGAAATGCCAAACACTTACACTTCATTCTCCTGGGACACTGTATACAAGCAGTCTCATGACCCTGAGGCCTCCATATCGTGGGGAAGCCCAAACTGACCCTATTGGAGATACCACATAGAGAGGCCTCAAGACTCCATGAAGGAAAAAAGATGCCCAGGTATCTCCTAGCACCATCAATTCCTCTTCCCCACCACTGTTCTAGCCCCAGCCACCATCTGACTGCAAATCCATGAGGGGCCTCAGGCAAAGTCACCCAGCTGAGCTTGCTGAAATTCCTAACCCACAGAAACCATGGGAGATAAGTGATTTGTTATGTAGCAATAAATAACCGGAACAGAATATCTCATCTCTGTGGCCACAGTGATTGTTGCAGGATAGACACATGACCTAATCCAGTCTAAATCAGTGCAAGTCTTAAGATGTTTGCAAGGCATGCTAGACTACAGATATTCTCCTCTCCTCTGGGCTCAGAAAGGTGCTGTAGTCAATTGATTACAGTAAGGTGAGACAGCCTGAGAGCCACACCAGCACACAAAGAAGAACAGAAAGGGATCATGATGACATCATTGATCCTTGAATCAAATCGTACCTGAAGCTACCATTTGACTTACTCAACACCCATGAAGCATCATTTATAGTAAAAAATGTTCAGAGTCTGAAGTCACTATACAGATACAGAATTGAATCTCTTGTTTGATACCCAAACCTTTCCTATTTTATTCCTATTTATTTCCTATTTTATTCCAGCCAGATGTTTTAAACCTTCAATGACAGACCTCACCACCTGAAGCAGGTATATTCCAGCCCCAAGCAGCTTTGTTAAGCCAAAATCTGTCTCTCTGCAATAGTTGCCATGAGGTAGAGTGGAAAATATCTAGGAATGCTATGCATAAGAAGAGTATCTAGGTTTCAGCAAGTTTCTTTAAAAATTGCCTGATATTCAAATTGCCAAGATGGAGATATATGGGCTGAATTTCATTCTAATCAGCTGAATTGACAACTGGTTGAATGCTTTAAAGCTAAAGACCATTGATTAATTGATCAACCTAAATCAGCATCAGATAGGAGGAGCTGCTAGTCTTTAGTCTGCTTCTGTCCATATGGAAACCAGAGACTTGGATAGGCCTTTGAAATCATGAGAAATAAACCCTTGAGTGGCATGAGGCTGGGAGGGACAACTATTAACGTTGGATGAGAAATTGAGCTTCCAGAATATTTTGATACACTTTGCTAAACAATTACTGAAATAGACAAGATAAAATTTAAAAGAGATAAATGTAAAATCCTGCTCTTTAGTCTTCTAAAACTCAAGTGTATACATGTGAGATAAGTGGAAAATGATGGAGTTCTGAGGTAACACATGAGGAAAGATTTAGAAAATGTACTTGTCAAAAATCCCTGCCAGACAAAAGGGTTACATATCTTTCAAAAAAGTTCTTGGGATCTTTGGTTTTATAACAGAAACACAGTGTCCAAAATAAGGTGGGCAGTGCCTGCTTCCTCATGGGTGGACTCATCCTGGATTACAGTGCTCACTTTAGGGTGCCATGCATTAAGGAGAAGTTAACAGGTCAGGGCATACTTAGAAGCAACTGGTGGATGGTGAGAAAACTTTAAACCCTATCATAAGAGAAATAAATGGTAAGAGGATGTGGATGCTTGCCTGAAAAGGACTCAGTGCAATATTGGGGCTTCTGGAAAGTCTAATAAGTCACTATTTTATCCTTTTGAGGAAAGCACTCTGCGGAAAGATTCCCAACTGCCTGCCAAGTCAGAACTTTCAAGTGAAAGTTTCTGGAATCTGTCTGCCTTAATCTGCAGTTCTTAATCTTTGCAGAATTGGGAAACCCCATTGAGATGCTGCTGGAAGCTTCAGAACCATTCCCCAGAAAAATTACGGAAACTTAATAACTTGCAAAACTTTCAGGTTTCTAGATTCCTCTAAGGTCAACAGATCCCGTGATGAGAATCCCTGCCTGGAAAAATGGGAGACTGAATGGATTAATCTTGCAAATTGCCATAGCATCACAGAGCACACAAACCCTCATCATATCATGACATTATATAACATTCCTTGAAATATCCACTCATTTCCCTCTGCCTATTTTCTTTTCTTCAAGGAAAGCCAGTATTATAAAGCTTGTTGTTGCTAACAGTGAAACGGTTTCTTTTGGAGGTTTTATTTTACCTTCTTACCTTCAGAGCAATGCAAGGACCCTTCAAAGTTCCTTTCCATTTTCTTTCAGTCTTTCTTTAATACTCTCTTCACTTCCTTCTCTCCTTCTGCTCTCTTCTCCTCCATCTCTTCTTCCTCAACAAGGATAGACAGCAGGGATGTGGTGGCAAAGGGAGAGGGAGTGTGACCAGAGGGAAGCTGGGACCAGCCAGGCGCTCTTCATGTTTCTTCCCTGACCTCTGGCCCCTGCTTCCCCTCTGCATACCATGCCCACCCCCAAGAATTCTGAAGATTGATACGTTCAGATAGAAACTTCAACGCAACAGCCATACTGACTTCATCAAGCAGAACATTTGAGTATTGAGAGGTGGTGTTTGCTTGTGTTGGTCTTTTTATGACAAGATTCTTAGCTTTGATAAAGTATGCTATGAGTTCAGTGAAGATTATACATTGACTTGAATTGTAACTCAGTTTAATTACAGTTGACCCTTGAACAACATGGGTTTAACTACACGGGTCCACTTATATGCAGATTTTTTTCCATCTTTCCTGCCACCCCTGAGACAAGACCAACACTTCCTCTTCCTCAGCCTACTGACATGAATACAACTAGGATGAAGGCCTTGATGATCCACTTTTTTCCACTTAATGAATAGTAAATACAGTTTCTCTTCCTTATGATTTTCTTAGTAACATTTTCTTTTCTCTGGCTTACTTTATGGTAACAATAAAGAATGTAATACATATAACATACAAAATATATGTGAATTGACTGTTTTTGTCATCAGTAAGGCTTCCAGTCAACAGTAGACTATTAGTAAAGTTTTAGCAGAGTCAGAAGTTGTGCGTGGATTTTTGACTGTATGCCTGTAAGCTCTGTGTTGTTCAACGGTCTACTGCAATTGTCAGTCTTGTCTCTACAAATGGTTTACAAATTTTTGGTAGATAGAAGCCTCATGCTGTATTACCTTTGTGCCTTTCATAGAAAATTGTAACATTGGCCTATTTTACTGTCTCTGTCTTATGCAAACTACTGGTGTGTGCTACTCATGTAAAAAATGATAATGTCAGATGATTACCACCTGAATCACTAAATTTTAGTTGATGATATTAGGAATTGGTGGATCACCAGCTAGGTGTGTAACCTTGGGCAGTCCCTAAGCCTCTCCAAGTCTCAGTTTTACAACTGTAAAATGGGAAGCGTAGTGTATGTTGAAGTTTACTGAGGGTTAAATGAAATGATTCATGTAAAGCACTTAGTCCATATCTGGCACATACTAAAAAAAGTTAGTTATTGTTATCTTAATGAATGTTGCCTTTACATACATCTATGTGAGTCTCAAAAAGTTTTAGCAGGAAGCAAAATTTGCATTAGACCATACTGTATTTGCAGATGCCCATCACCTTCTCACTGATGCTCCCCTGGAACTTTATATTACAATGCAAAGGGAATACAAGTTCATTGCAAGAAGTGAAATCTCATGGAGATCCTCCAAAAATCCGATTCCCATGAATATCTTACAGAAAGAAAATAGAAATGACTGACCAAGTTGAGGCAGTTTGTTTATTGCCAACTTCTGGATTTTCTTCACATTCTGTTCACTAGGATGAACATGTTCCAATTTGTATGGTTGTTTTAAATACTGATCAGCCTTCATTTCATTTATTAATGTCAGGTGCAACTAAGCTGCCTTAAGCAAATAAAGTGCTCATTCCTTCCAGACCCTCCTCTTAAGCTTAATATATTCCATATTCCTGGTTTATTTTCTCGCTGACATGAGTGTGCCCAGTTTTGCTGCCAGGCAAGAACTGAAGGTAAGAGAAGGCTGCAGACAGTGGCTGGTATGAGATGGTCATGCTTCACTCGGTTGAGAGTTTTATCTGATTATAATGCATGGGGTGTGCAGACATGTCGAGGGTTGCAGCAGAAAATCCATCACTGTTGTTAGTAAGAAGGGGAATCTGTAAAAACATCATTTGTCTAAAAAGAGAGACAGCGAGCTCTGGCAAGGGTTGGAGTGGGGAATGTGCTTTTTCTCTCTGTGTTTGTAACCTATAGAAACACCAGGGCCTCTCGGATGGGTTCAAAAAGAGCCCTGTCTGGCCTGTGGCACTTTGGAAGAAAACCCACACAGAGAAACGTACAGAGGAAACTATTTGGGAGCGGGAACTGGGTGTGTTTCAGACGTTAAGTCTGCAGAGAAAAATCTGCAGAGTTCTTTTTTTTTTTTTTTTAAAGAAAAACAATCCCCTGAAAATGAACTTTTAGAGAGTTCCTTTATGCAGGAAACATGCCCAGAAGGGAAAAAAAGGAAACAATCAAGAGCAATGAAGATAGTAATACCCACCTCCTCATACTAGAAACAAAAGTGAAGACAGCAATTGAAAATCAGAAATTCACTACAGCTCAAATGGAGGCTACTGTATTCTGGGCAGAAGCTGAAAGATAATTGTCCTCCATGCTGATAAACCGTTTTCATTCTTCTCTGTATGTGTAAGGAACCGTTCTGCATGTTCTCTTTTGGTTGTTCCCGAGCGCATGACATCAATGGGTAATAACAGTGACCATCGTTCTGCACATATTCTGCTCCAGGTCTCTCTCTTCTCTCCTTTCATTTTGTCTTTTACTGCATGGACACTCACATCTTCTAAGTGAACAAAGAATAAAATTGATCTGGCAAAACAGGAGGGTGAGCTCAGGTAACATTCCAGACCCTCAAATCCTGGAGTGCCTCCCCACCCCCTCCCAGGGCTACCACGCCTTCTCTGTTCCTTATACTGCTCATCTCACACAGAGAGGCTAAGGGCCTGGGAGCTGGTTCTGCCTGGCTGGGTTTGGATCCATGTATTAGTCCTTTCTCAGGCTGCTAATAAAGACGTACCAGAGTCTGGGTAATTTATAAAGGAAAGAGGTTTAATTGACTCACATTTTAGCATGGCTGGTGAGGCCTCAGGAAACTTACAATCATCGCAGAAAAGGAAGCAAATACATCCTTCTTCACGTGGTGGCAGGAAGGAGAAGAATGAGTGCCTGGTGAAGGGAGAAACCCCTTATGAAACCATCAGATCTTGTGAGAACTTTCTATCATGAGAATAGCATGGAGGAAACTGTCCCCAAGATTTAATTACCCCCCACAAGGTCCCTTCTATGACATGTGGGGATTATGGGAACTACAATTCAAAATGAGATTGGAGGGGGCACAGCCAAACCATATCGATCCAGGTGTTTCTCTTAGTAATGCAGGACCTAGGGTGAGCTTCTATGTCTCTGTGCTGATGGTTTTTTATTTATCAAATAAAGATTCAAGCAGTACTCCCTTCATAGAGATTTCCTCAAATTGATTAATAAAATCAGTATTTTCAACTTATTTTCATTATTGCCTCTACTCTCCCCACAAATAGCCTGTTTAGGTGCTCCCCTCATGAAATGTCAGCGTCCCATATGTGCTGTGTTGTTCCATGCGCATACTGTTTTTCCATTTCTGTAAGACTTCCCCAGCCACCCACTCAAGAATCAATCATCCTCTAATACCACTTCATCAATATATGGCCTCAGGGCTCATTGCATAATGAGGAGAATGGGCTCTTAATTGTTTTTTTACCCACAGATTTTACCCAAAACTGACCCACGCCAAGCAGAAATCACTGACTAGAGCTAGTCACATGGCCCCAGTCAGTATAAGGAAACTAAGGAACAAGAGGAGCACGTGGGTCTTTGTTGGACAGTCAGTGCCCTGCTCCAGGTGCCAAATAGATCAAGATGGAGTTGTACCTCCTGTGGCTGGGCAGCCTGGAGACCCTGTGGGTCCTGCCCTGTATGGACATTCACTGGGGTGCACAGTGCTGCACAGCGCAGACTAGGACTGCTGCTGCAGCTTTCTGTACTCACTGTCCACCGTGGAAATCAGACCCACTCCTATGAGTCCGGCATCCCCACATGCCTCTGAACTCCATATTTGGGAAGCTAGGGCTACCTCCAGGGTCAGATCTTTAAGTGAGTCATTTTCACCAGCTCCACTTCCTTCACCTCGTGGTTTACTCTCTTGCTATTAATCCAAGCAACTGAGTTCCCGTGGTCTTGGGGCCAATCCTCCAGAATTAGAATAGTGATGATGATGTGCATGTCAAAATACTGTGCTGGAAATGAAACACCCAACACATTTGTTTGGACACAGGAATGAAAATAACCCATTATCATGACATATGCCACAACATTTTAAAAGCAGAACTGGCCAGTCAGTTTGGTCAAAACCAATTGAATAGGGTGTGTGGGCATGTGGTGTGTTCATGCGTATTAAGTCACAGATTTAAAATATGCTCAACCTCACCTTAGACTGTGCTTACAAGTCATGTGTTCATTTACTCAATAAGTACTCCATAGCCTATATACATTTTTGTGCACCTTCTGCAAGGTGCACATTTTCCACCCTTAATGTACTTAAGGTTTCAGAGGCAAGATAAAATTCAAAACTGAGCAAGTGACAGCTGTTATCATCTCCAGGGGAGGAGCTGCACTCCACCTAGGGCAGTAGTCTCAGGATGTTAACACACTCCATGGTTTGGGATCACCAAGGAAGGCACAGCTCACGCAGGCACTGGATAGAACAACTCTTTACTCACAGAGAGAAGAGACAGCCTGATCAGCATCAATCATGCGTGTCGGTACCCCATGGCCAGGGAGTTGGTCTTCCCCCTCTCATATGCAGGGGAAGGACCCCAACTCCTCCTCTGTGGAGTTAAGATTCAGAGAGCTGGGGGCCTCTCTGCGGCCATTGACACACCTGCTTATGCAGAGCAAAGGAGGACACACTGAGTCTAAAACAGAGAGATATTCCCAAACAAAGAATCTGCCCAGCACAAGCTGGGAGGGCCCTTATCTCTCTGGAAGGAAATGTTCCTGGCTGAGACCACTCTCGTATGGCTCTGCAGGGGTCAGAAGGGTGCACATGACACTACCATTCTTAACAAAAATTAAATATGGAGAGTGGCCATGCATGACTCAGAAGTGAGCCAGAGCCCTCAAAGTTTTCCAGAATCCCTCCTGGCTTTGGCTTCAGAGAAGGTGGTCTCTGAGCGGGCCATCAGCGGATGGCAGGAAGCCACTGAGAAGAAAAGAAGCTCACAGGAAAGAACCTGGAAATGTAGGCACTGACTTTGGCTGAGGCCAGAGTGTGCAAGGGCAATGGGGAAAACCATGCATGGAAGGGCCAGTGGGAAACGGAACAGCTGCGGCCTTGGGTCCTCACTAAAAGTTAGGGGGCAAGGGATGGAGATGATGAGGCTGTTTGGACATTGTCATGGGTTGAATTGTGTCCCCCTCAAATGATATGTTGAAACCCTAACCCCCAATGGTATCCAGAGATAGAGTCTTTGCGAGACATAATCAAGCTAAGATGAGGCCATTAGGGTGAGCCCTAGTCTGATAGGACTGATGTCCATGTTAGAAGAGAAGGCACAGACAGACATACAAGGAGGGAAGATGCCGTGAAGGCTCACAGGGGTGGACGCCAGGTGGTAGAGATTAGTGTGATGTGTCTACAGGCCAGGGATTGCCAGCAACCACCGGAAGCTAAGAGAAAGACAGGAGTGGATTCCCCCCTGGAGCCTGCAGAGACAGCGTGGGTCTGCTCACACCTTGGTTGCAGACTTCTGCCTTCCAGAGCTGGGAGACAAGAAATTCCTGTTGTTCGAAGCCACCCAATTTGCAGTCATTTGCAATGGCAGCCTCAGGAAATGAACACAGACACAATGACCGAGTTCATTCCTTTGCAATAAGGCCGTTCTGAGACTCTGTGTGAGTTGAGTGACCAGGGAGACACTTCTGCAGCTGCAGGCACAGATGTTGCTCAGAGTCTTTGGAGAGATTGCTCACTGGTACCTTTCATGGCACCAGCAAACTTGCTCATGGGGTCATTACGGTCATAACATCGCCTGCCCCTTTTTCTAAATATTTGTGAGACATCCTATATGTGTGTGATACAATGAAACCTGTTGATCACACCTCCTCCAGCAGTATGTGAGGATCTAAAGACCTAACCCAATCCTCAGTCCATAGCTTTCCCCATTTGCGACGTTTTCCTGTTCACATTGTCTTTCTCAGTCTCTAGGAAGATATCACTAAAAACTCTCATTGAATCAATCTTAAAGAAACATTTTAAAAAGATCTATATCCAACTGAAAACAGCAAGACTCAGTGTAAAGACAAAACTTAGCCTAAAAGCTTTTAAAGTCATTGCAAATGGTTGCTTCATTTGCAAGGGGCTCAGCAGGAGGGTCTAAGCTGTGAACCTACCCTGAATTCAGACATGACTGAGCAGCTCGCAAGAGGGGCAGAGCAAGGAGCAGAAACCAGTAGGGACTACCTTCAGTTTAAAGGAGAATTTATTAGAAATATATGAACAGTGCTGTGTGGCCCCAAAAGCAGACCATGAACATGCCTATAGCACCAGCAAAGCAGGTACAGGAAAAAAAATTAAGACTCTGATATGCAATTTTTAAAAAGTAAAGTAGTTATCACATGCAAATCGTAACTTTGAAAAATCTCCTTATGCTTAATGTATGATTTAGTATCATTTTTAGCAACTAATGCAGGACTCAGGAGGACTCATCTTCTCCGGTTTTGGGGCCTTTCAAGGTGAAAATGTGGCCCTGGATCCCAGGATGTCATATGGATTCAAGGTTGGCAATGCAGTGGACCGGGGAGGGCTGGAGCTCTGTACTTCGGCCTTCACTGTCCTGTCTGTGCTCCAGTCCTGGGAGGCAGGTTCCTCAGCCTCTAGGACAGTAGTGAGGGAAGAGGTAATCCCAATCCTCACATCTCCGTTCTACCACATGGCGCCTCTCTCTCTCTCTCTCTCTCATACACACACACATACACACACACACACAAAACTTCCAGTCCCAATTCTAAATTTGCAGACAGAAGACCCTTCCTCTGCTGGGTCAGGCCCACTGCTGGCTGAATGAACCTCAGTCAGGGAGAGGTTTGGATGTGCAAAGAGAAAGGAGGAGCAAGACACAGCAGATTAGGGTTCTGATTCGGGAGATGGACTTCATGGGCATGATTATATGATAGGAGCCAAGTTATTAAACCTCTGTAGTCTTAGTTTGCTTATCTGCTAAATGGGGCAAAGAACAGCGCCTGCCTCATAGAATCTCTGTAAAGATTAAATGAGCCACTTAATCCTCTGTTGGCACTTAGTGCTCAATACATGTCAGCTGAAATTATCACGAAAACTCTTAGGAGACTCCTGTCACCACCCGGATCAAGGAGGGAGGAGCAGTCACTGGAATGAGCACGCCCACAGCTCAGGAGCTGGGCAGGGGGCCAAAGGCATCCACCACAGAGGGTCCAGGACCGGGTCGTGGTGCCAACCATAGGAGGAGAGTGGAACATTTGACCTCTAAGCCCTGGACCAAGTGAGGGCACAAGGGAGCAGGACCCTGCGAGGAAAGGCTCCACAGTCTGAGGCAGGCGGGAGGAACCGCCTCCTGCTTCCCAGCAATGGCATCATCCAAGGACAATAGAACGTCTGCGGAGGTTACGAGAAGGTCATGGTAAAAATGCTCACTTTTGGACCCATGGCATGAGTCATTCAAAGATAAGACTGCGTGTGGGGGTCAGTCATGTGGGAAAGGGGCTGGAAGGCATTTACATCAAAGCCAGACTTGACTCTGGAAAACCGAGAAACCCTCCACCGCTGCCCCGCCATGCCCCCCAGCCCCCACTGTCAGCCCCCCGGCCCGGCTCGTCTTTTTGAGAAAATGAGTCATGAGCGAGAGGACATTCTGGTGATGGGACAGCCGTGTCACGGTGACCCCGTGGGACAGACCTCCTTCCTTTGCCAGGCCACTTCAAATCTTTCAGACCCTAAAGGGAAGCCGAGCATTTTTAGGAACGAAGTAAATCCAGACGGCTGAGCCTGGTCCTGGGTAGAGAGAGGAGGAGGCTGACTTGAAGTTCAGCCTTGTTCTAAGCACTTTCTGAGCACAAACGCGTTCATTGTCAAGTCTACCCATTGTAAAATGAAGCTTGGAGAGGTTAATTAGCTTGCCCAAAGTCTTACATGAAGTGACAGAGCTGGGAGTGGCTGGCAGAGGATTCGAATGCCTTAACCCTCTCTCCCTGGCCCACAGCTGGGCGGATGCTGACATCCCCTTCACCTGCTCCCAAGCATGCTGATGGCTGCCCCTTTCCACCTCCTGCCTGTCTTTCTGCTTCTGTGCCTGGGGTTTCCTCCCGTCTCACTAGGAACTTGCTTGACCCACGCTAGGGCGCTTCGGTCAGACTGAGATGACCCAGTAAAATGTAAAATGACAGTGTTCTTTAACATGGGTCCAGTGCTTAGGCTTAGGATGAGGCCACCATGCTTGCTGCACAGGCCCCCTCTCAACAACTTGCTGTAATGCAATGCCCCAAGGCCACAGAGGGTCTCCAGCAGGACTGTGGTCCTGTTGCCCACGGTGACAACTGTTGGAGAACACAGGCCCTACTGACTTTTCTCGCTAACTTTTCTCCTTCCTTGCTTTTCCTTCCTGGGATCTCCCAAATAAATCAGCCACACTGAGACAAGAGAATGCCTCCCCTGAGAAGGCCTCCTCGACTGTGGAGGCTGAGGGTATGTCCCAGCCTGGCTGGCTATGGTGCCCATGTTAACTGCCGCAGAGGTTCTTCCTGCCTACTACATAAAGAGCGAGCATGCCATTGTACTAGAGAAAGAGTTCAATAGACCTGAGGCCGGCCATGCCACGTGGGAGATAGAGTTCGTCCTCAAATTACCTCGTCTGAAACTCATAGGTTAGGGGTTTTTCTAAGGCAGTTTGGAGGAAAGAAGGAGGGTGACCAGGTAACAGATACTTGCTGCTAATTGGTTGCGGCAGAGACGAAATCATAGGGGGTCCAGGCTGTCCTCTTGCAGGCTGAATCACTACTAGGTGGGGTGGCAGGATCTGGATTGGTGGTCCTGGTGGAACCATGGGTGTCAGTCATGCCAAAGACTTGGAAAGATCTCAAAAGGCCAATCTACAATGGTATGTCATTTGCAGGAGTAACTGGGGAAGCTGCATATCCTATAACTTCCGGAATAATGACTGGCAATCCTTCATGTCTAAGCCTTAGCAGGACTCCGGCTCCCTCCTCCCCCAGCCTGATGGCCTCCCATTAGCTTTACAAAAGTGGGTGACTTTTGGGCAAGGCCTATTAATCATTTAAACCGTAGCCTAAATGTTTTCCAAAGTTAGCTCGGCCCAATAGCCCAGGAATAATTAAGGAAAAGGCAAGATGGGGGGTGGGTTATCTTAGCTTACTGTTACAATTTTTCTCACCAATATAATTTTTGCAAAGGCGGTTTCACCCACCTACTGACAGAACACCAGTCTATAGGTGTGCTGAAGGCAATTTTTAGATGTGATTGACGTTGAAATCCATAGACTTTGAGTAAAACAGATGACCCTCCATAAAGCTGGGGGGCTTCACCCAATAAATTGAAGGCCTCAAGAGCAGAGACTGAGGTTCTGGAAGCAGAAGCAATTCTGCCTCAAGACCATAGCATAGAAACCATGCCTGACTTTCCAGCCTGCTGCCCTGCAGAATGCAGACTGGAGATGGCAACATCTACCCTTACCTGAATTTCCAGTCTGCTAATCTGCCTTACAGATTTCAGACTTGCCAGCTCGACAATTGTCTGTATCAGTTCTTTAAAATGAATCTCTCTCCCTCTTTCTCTCTCTCTCTATATCTCTATACACACACACATCCTATTGGTCTGTTTCTCTGGAGCACACTAACTCTTCCAAACAGTGAATCACTCTTTTTTCTGGACACTACAGCACTCACACCTATCTCTTGTTAAAAGAAAACTTCAGACAAATTAAATTTAATGGAGTTTAATTGAGCAAGAATAAAAGCAATTCATGAACCGGGCAGTCCCCAGAATCACAGCAGATTCAGAGAGCCTCCAGGGATGCCTTGTGGTCAGACCAAATTTATAGACAGAAAAAGAGAAATGGCATACAGAAATTGGAAGTGAGGTACAGAAACAGCCGGGTTGGTTACAGGTTGGTGTCAGCCTTATTTGAACACAGTAGCGTATGAGTGGCTGAAGCATGGCTGCTGGGATTGGCCAAGACCCAGCTATTGTTATAGGTGCGTACTGCTAAGTTAGGTTTTCACTCCTGTCAACCTATTAAGTTGGTTACGGTTCGTCCACAAGGACTCAAATATAGAAGTACAGAGTCCTTCTCAGACCATATTTAGTTCACTTTAACACAGTTCTATTTTTGATTAATTTAGTGTGTTGTATTTAATTTATTATAATATTTTCATTTCAATTCTTCTCTTTTCTGTTATTTGGATGATCTATTGACAAATATGTTGGCCTCAGTAAGCTGAGCCCCTTGAAGGTAGAGATAGTTGTGTTCAAAGAAACAAACATAGCTTTGTTTCTCTGCCCCTTACACAGGGCCTAACCTAGAGTAGGTGCTCTGCAAACATTGCAGAGACAATGAAAGACCGGAACGCTATTTGTTGCGTGAATAAAAAAGGATTCAAACAGTGGCCAAGGAAGCAGAATGATTCCAAAGTAGGTGCTGCTTGCACCCTCTTCTGAATCCCTGTGGATGGTCTGAATGGCTTTGGGCAGCTTCATTCATGGTAAACACACTCCCTCTATTCATTTATTCTTTCACACGAATGTGCTACTCCCAGCTTTAGGACAACATTCTTGGCTAACAAAGCACATATTTCCAATGAAGTTCTAAGCCCAGTAATTAGGCTGTTGCTGTCCCTCATCTCAGCCTGGAGCTCCCCACCTGGAAGTCATCAGTCAGATCTGATCAGCAACGTGGAGCAGGGAGGCTGGTAACATGGTCTGGATTTTGTTTGTGTCAGTTTAAAATTCAGTTTAAAATACCTGTGAATGGATGGAGACAAGAGTGGGGCCTGCTACTGCACTCATTTCACCCATTTTAATTAAAAAAAGAACGAGTCGGGCGTGGTGGCTCACACCTATAATTCCAGCACTTGGGGAGGCCGAGGCAGGCAGATCACGGGGCCAGATCGAGACCATCCTGGCCAACATGGTGAAACCCTGTCTCTACTAAAAATACAAAAAAATTAGCTGGGCGTGGTGGCGGGTGCCTGTAGTCCCAGCTACTCAGGAGGCTGAGGCAGGAGAATGACATGAACCCAAGGGGTGGAGCTTGCAGTGAGCCGAGATCTCGACACTGCACTCCAGCCTGGGCGAAGAAGGCTCCGCTCTAGGATTGATGTGTGTGAAGGATTTTCTAGTGCCAACCTGACTGTGTCAGAATTGCTTATCTCAGGAGGCTGAAGGCACTGTTTGGGAAGCCTCAAAAGAGGTTAATATCTCTACCTGCTCTTCATCCACAGTTCCTTCAAACAATACAAAACAAAAAAGACTTTTCAGCTGTGTGCAGTGGCTCACGCCTGTAATCCCAATATTTTGGGAGGCCAAGGTTGGGGGATCACCTGAGGTCAGGAATTCAAGACCAGCCTAGCCAACATAGTGAAGCCCCATCTCTACAAAAATACAAAATAATAATAATAATAATAATAATAAGCCAGGACATGGTGGTGGGTGCCTGTAATCCCAGCTACTTGGGAGGCTGAGGCGGGAGAATCACTTGAACCCAGGAGGTGGAGGTTGCAGTGAGCCGAGATTGCGCCACTGCACTCCAGCCTGTGTGACAGAAT
>NW_012101588.1:1701041-1703672 GCF_000951045.1 Mandrillus leucophaeus
GGAATTTCAGACTCACATCTCCATCTACCCACCAGGTGTCTCCACCTAGATGTTCAAAGCCATCTTCAAATCAACCTTTTCAGGATGGTGCCTAACCTCCCTACAGTTCCCGCCTCCTGCTACACTGATGTCACTGGCCTCATCTAGGTCTCCAGCCCCATGGTTTCCATCCTTTACAATGTGCCAAGGACATTTTTTAAACATACAAGTAATAGGCCATGTATATTTGTTGTCTATTGATGCATACCAAATTATCCCCAAATCTAGCAGTTGAAAACAGCAACCATTTATTGTCTCACAGCTTCTGAGGGTCAGAAAACCCAGAGTGGTTTAGTTGAGTGGTTCCGCCTTAGGATTTCTTCTGAGGCTGCAGTTTGATGGTGACCAGGGCTGTGGTCACCCCAGGGCTCGGTCAGGGGAAGGTCAGCCTCTGGCTTGCTTTCAGGGCTATAGTCAGTCCCAGATCCTCCTGTCTGCTGGCTGGAGACATAGATCCCTTGCCACCTGCATCTTTCCATAGGGGTGCTCACAGCTCATCAGCCTACTTGCCCCAGGGTGAGGGACCAATGAAAGAGAGAGCGTGAGAGCACCTGAGACAGAAGCCACAGTCTTTTTATAACCAAATCTCAGGAATGCCTACCCATCACTTCTGCCATATTCTGTTCGGCAGAAGTAAGTCACTAAATCCAATCCATAGTCATAATTGGGCTTGTGGGGAGCTAGACCAAGGTGTGAGTATCAGGGCAGATGGGGATTATAGAGGGCCATCTTGGAGCCTGAGCACATCACAACTTTGCTTAAAACATCACTGATTTTAGGACATGTGCCAATACAACTTACAAGGCCCTGAGATGGGAACCCTGCTCACCTTTCCGGTCGTGGGCAGTACTGCCTTCCCTGCAACCTCTGCTCCCTCACGGGGCACATGCCAGCCATGCTGCACTGCTGTCTGTCCGCTGGCGCATGAAGCTTTACACAAAGATGCTTCTGGGGACTTAGCACCGTGGAAGCCATCCAAAGCCATTAGTGGAACAAGAGCCTCCTTCTCCTTCCTTAGGGTTGAGTGGCCATCGTTGTGATGATTTTAATCCGACTTAGCTTAACAATTGCAAAAGTTTATTTTTTTCTTACAAAAAGTAATTGTAATGAATTGTAAAAGCATTACTGAGCTTAAGAGTTGTATTAAATTTCAAGTGTAATGACTTCTACAGTAAATCTCAGTTGCTAAGGGGCCATGGTTAGAAAAAGGCTTTACAGAACACATGTGTATTTATCATGTAGAATATCACCTATCTAAATGGTACCATTATTGTCTCAATGTTTAAAATAATTTTCCCAAAGACCCAGTGGGGATCAGTTATGTCTCTTTACCTTTTCAGTCCCAAAGATGAATGTCATCGCAGGAGTTCAGTATTCTCATTCCAAGCACACTGTTTCTTCCTCTTCCACCACCAATGGAGAACATAGTGTACCGTTTAAAGTCCCCATTCCCTGTGGCTTTGCATTTCATAATAAATTGAGCAGGAGATAAAATGAGGAAAGAGGCGATAATCATCTTTTTCATTGCAGGGATCTATAGAAGTTCCCCAGGCAGCAAAACTCAGAGGTCCCCTGTCAACATCCAGGTCTGAATTCCTAGAGGTTGCCCCACAGGCTTCGATCTGCACTCTACCTGGATGCACAAGGTTTGCTTTCCATGGGGCTCTGAGGTCAGGACACACTTACTGAGCATCTGTAGGGGGTGAGGGAATAGAAGTGACTAAGGCTCAGTTCCTATCCTCAGGGAACATAAAGACTGTCCCTGAGACTAGGAGGGGAAAGACGACTCAATCCTCTTGAAATTTGCCAGTCCCTAGTACAATAAACAACACAAGTGGGCTCCCAGATGAAATTTCCAGAATTGTATTTTCCTCTCAAAGTTCCTCCAGAATTTCCAGTCCTTCTGCAGCCCTCCATGAGTTTCTTAAAATGATGGCTTGTGGCTTCTATCACTCCTCCCACATCCAGCTTCCAAAACCTCAAGGCCAGCACGTTAGGGCATGTCTGCTTTGGTTTAAATAGAGCATTACAAATCTTTCCCCTAATCTTTCGTGGCTTCTTGCCTTCTTTTCCCATGTACTGCTTGTTCTAGCATTCAGAAAACAGCTTGTCCCTTTATTAAACATCATAGTTTGTCAATTCCCAAGTCTTCATCATTGAGAAATCAGATGCCTTCATTTGTTGAACAAGTGTCTTCAAAAGAGCTATCACACCCACACTCACTGTGTAAGGTCCCTGGAGGGCTTAGTTCACTTTGAAATACAGGAATGGACTCCTAGCATCCATTGTACCTGATTTGAAGTCAAACTGGGCTCTCTCTCCACACATATCCCACCCTCCCACCCAATCCAGTCTAAGACTAACCAGATTTAAGCCTAATTTAATGGGACAATGCAAGTCTTGTAGTAAAATGACTTATTTGAGACACAGAGGAACTCAAAAGGACTGCAAGCTCAGTTCCCACTCAGCCCAGGCCTAGCTGAAGCTGACCTGTGAGATAGATGGTGGTATGGTTTGGTTTTGTGTCACCACCTGAATCTCTTCTCGAATTGTAATCCCCAGGTGTTGAGGGAGGGAACTGGTGGGAGATGA
>NW_012101588.1:1703722-1706090 GCF_000951045.1 Mandrillus leucophaeus
AGAGGTTGCCCCACAGGCTTCGATCTGCACTCTACCTGGATGCACAAGGTTTGCTTTCCATGGGGCTCTGAGGTCAGGACACACTTACTGAGCATCTGTAGGGGGTGAGGGAATAGAAGTGACTAAGGCTCAGTTCCTATCCTCAGGGAACATAAAGACTGTCCCTGAGACTAGGAGGGGAAAGACGACTCATTCCTCTTGAAATTTGCCAGCCCCTAGTACAATAAACAACACAAGTGGGCTCCCAGATGAAATTTCCAGAATTGTATTTTCCTCTCAAAGTTCCTTCAGAATTTCCAGTCCTTCTGCAGCCCTCCATGAGTTTCTTAAAATGATGGCTTGTGGCTTCTATCACTCCTCCCACATCCAGCTTCCAAAACCTCAAGGCCAGCACGTTAGGGCATGTCTGCTTTGGTTTAAATAGAGCATTACAAATCTTTCCCCTAATCTTTCGTGGCTTCTTGCCTTCTTTTCCCATGTACTGCTTGTTCTAGCATTCAGAAAACAGCTTGTCCCTTTATTAAACATCATAGTTTGTCAATTCCCAAGTCTTCATCATTGAGAAATCAGATGCCTTCATTTGTTGAACAAGTGTCTTCAAAAGAGCTATCACACCCACACTCACTGTGTAAGGTCCCTGGAGGGCTTAGTTCACTTTGAAATACAGGAATGGACTCCTAGCATCCATTGTACCTGATTTGAAGTCAAACTGGGCTCTCTCTCCACACATATCCCACCCTCCCACCCAATCCAGTCTAAGACTAACCAGATTTAAGCCTAATTTAATGGGACAATGCAAGTCTTGTAGTAAAATGACTTATTTGAGACACAGAGGAACTCAAAAGGACTGCAAGCTCAGCTCCCACTCAGCCCAGGCCTAGCTGAAGCTGACCTGTGAGATAGATGGTGGTATGGTTTGGTTTTGTGTCACCACCTGAATCTCTTCTCGAATTGTAATCCCCAGGTGTTGAGGGAGGGAACTGGTGGGAGATGACTGGATCTTGGGGGTGGTTTCCCCCATGCTATTCTTGTGACAGTGAGGGAGTTCTCACAAGATCTGATGGTTTTATAACTGTTTGGTAGTTCCTCTCTTTCCCTCTCTGTCTTTCCTGCTGCCTTATGAAGAAGGTACTTGCTTCTCTTTTGCCTTCTGCCATGATTGTAAGTTTCCTGAGCCCTCCCTAGGATGCAGAACTGTGAGTCAATTAAGCCTCCTTTGTTTATAAATTATCCAGTCTCAGGTAGTATCTTTATAGCAGTGTGAGAACAGACTAATACAGATAGTTCCCATGCAAGCACGGCCCCCAGTCAGCCAGGCCTAGCTGAAGTTAACCTGTGAGATAGAGGCTTTCCACGTCCTTACTGCACACTCTCCCTGCAGCTCCCAATGTTCCCCCCAACCCCAACAGGTTAGTGTGGCCGTACGACCCTGGGCTTTGGAGCCATCCAGACAGGAGTATAAACCCTGCCTTTGCCACGTGTAAACTGAGTGATCTTGAGCGAGCTATTTATTTCAGGGTCCATTTTTTTCTTCTGCAATGCAAAGACAGTACTAGAATCTACTGCAAAGAGTTGTTGTGAGGGTTATGTGAGCAGAATGCTAAGGATAGTGTCTACCACCCACAAGTGCTCACTAAGTGCTGGAGACTTTCATTACCCTTGGGGTTTGGGAGCTCTTCTGGTCTCTGTCATGTTTGTCATCCCTTGGTTCAGCACCTCTGTATAAGTCTTGGGTTCCATCAACAGGCTCATTCCCTCAGTGTTGTCTCAACTTACTGGCTGAGAGGAAGAAGCTAATAAAAACCCAACATGTGAAGAACAGGAAACTTTTCAACGATCACTCACCCAGGGACATTTTATGCTGCAAAGTATGTTCTTCATTAAAGTATTAATTTACCTCAGTGTAAATTCAAGCAATGAGGCTGAGACAGGGTGGGAACTCCCAGCTCTCTGCTGCTACTACCAATTGTTGACTGAAGGAAACTTGTGGTGGAGCCTGCTCTGTTTGATAATGTGTCCTTTGTCGGGTTGTGGTGAGGACTAAGCTGGATAACAAGGTTTGACAACCGGGAGGGGCTTGTGAATGTTTATTTCTCTCTATTAACCCCTGAACTTAAACAGCAGGCGTGCTGCTGTGGTTTGAGGGCAGGGTGCAGATGTATGCAATCTACTGAAATGCACCAAAGATAGGATGAACTGATAGATAAAGGGATCAATGCATTGATATATACTGATAAAATAAGTATAATAAACTTTTAACAGTTGGTATACAGTGTTCACAATAAAATTCTTTCAACTTTACCATATGTTTAAAAATCTTCGTAAACAAAGCAAACAACTAGAAGAAAAATAGTAATAGGCCATAAAA
>NW_012101588.1:1706875-1806818 GCF_000951045.1 Mandrillus leucophaeus
TGTTCCTCTTATAATTGTGTTTTACAACCCACATGGATATAGAATGGATTATTTTGTATTAGTGAAGTATTGCATTAAGTATTAGGCAGAAGCCGAATCATCTAGGGACTATTGGTCATGTTAAAAGTTTCAGACTTAGGCCGGGCGCAGTGGCTCACGCCTGTAATCCCAGCACTTTGGGAGGACGAGGCAGGCTGATCACGAGATCAGGAGATGAGACCATCCTGGCTAACACCGTGAAACCCCGTCTCTACTAAAAATACAAAAAAAAAAATTGGCCGGGCATGGTGGCAGGTGCCTGTAGTCCCAGCTACTCAGGAGGCTGAGGCAGGAGAATGGCGTGAACCTGGGAGACAGAGCTTGCAGTGAGCCACGATCGTGCCACTGCACTCCAGTCTGGGCGACAGAGCGAGACTCTGTCCCAAAAAAAAAGTTTCAGACTTCATTTTCCCATCTAACAAGGAGGAAGAATAAGGCAGGAGAATGTAATCCTTATTTCCTATGGGATTTATCAGCATCTGGACAGTCACGAGTCAGATCATAAGTCAGGTCATCATGACTCTGTGAAAGTCTTTTGCCTTTTCTAGCCTCCTTTCCCTGTAGTCAGTATCCCTTTTTCCCTGCCCAGCTCCCTACCTATCAAAGGCCTAATGCTCCAGCTGGCTATTTGGATGAGACATTCTCCTGCTGGATCTCTGATTAAGAGAGCCTCACATCACACCCTCCACATTGCTCCTCCCCTAATCTGAAGGCTGATGCCCATGATAAAGCTCACGGCTTACAGTGGTCTTTGGAGCCCTTTTATTCAAGGATGGGCTTCTCAGGGCTTCTCCGAACCCAAAGCCCTGGGCAAGCAGACTTGTTGGACCTGCTTGTCCACTGGCATCTGCCTCTGGTGAGCTTTGCAGGCTCACTGACTTTCTCTCTGCTTCCATTTTTCTTTCCTTAAATGAGTCATAATCATACTAGCAGATTCTGTGGAGCCATTGGGATTCACACTTCATAAAAACTTCTGGGAATGTGAACCAGAAATGACCGTGGAAGCACATGAGGATGGACAAGATTTCACGGTCAGCTCTCCCCGCCCCACCTCCATCCCAGGTTTAGGTCAGTTTGGCACTTGCCACTGAGTGAGCTGGGGCCATGATTCACCAGTCACTTACAAAACTAGAATTGGGATATTTCCTAGCTGTTGGCCAGGGCGGAAGTTAATCCTGGTGTGTACACTTTTCAAACAAAGTGAGCAGGGCCCAGAGCTCCTTCAAAAGCTGTTGTTGTGCATGTGCACAGGCCAACTTTCAACTGTGAATAACTCAGCAGTTGGCAAATGCTGAAACCCATGACTGAGTTCATGTGATCTACTAATTATGAACATGATTTAATTAAAAGCACTCTGTCTGTTTAAAGAGTCATCAAAAAACTCAAGCCAGGAATGTTGAGTTCAATACCCTGAGGGACATTTTGGTGTCAATGATACAGTTGGAGCAAGTGGGCCGGACAAGGAGCCCATGACCAAGTTCAGGCAGAGGCAGAGAAGGGAACAGAGAGGCCATAGATGTGGTGGGATCTGCCTTAATTTTTCCCTATCAAGTAAACTTGTTTTCTCCCACCATTGCTTAAGTAATATATCCTGTCCCTACTATGAGGGGTGCCACCTGGATTTTTCTTAGTAGCAAAAATTGTATTGATTGTAGCATGTAAGTACATTTTAATACATTTGATATGATATATGTTGGGACCCCCAAAGTAAGAGCTTCTATTGACACACATACACACGAAGGAGACTTAAAGTAAGTCCCATTAGATGCTCCTGGAGACACTGCCTTGAGGAGTTAGCAAAATGGTAACTTTCTCAGCGTATCTTGAAGGGGTTATCCTTCCCTGTTGAGTCACACTGTCTCCTGGGCTTTCAGGATTTAGGTACGTGACTGTCTGTACAGTATTACAACAGTCTCTTCTTGAATCAGACTCTGTGAAACCCCTTTATCTTGGAAGAGCTCTTGATAAATATTAGGATTTGTAATTTTGCCATTTTGTTAATTGTGATCTGGCTGTTTTATAGTTCCTTTGCTCCTTTCTTCCTCTGTTGCTGTCTTCTTTTGTGTTTTAATGACTTTCTGTAGTGGTGTGTTTTGATTTATTTCTCTTTATATTTTGTGTATCTACTATAGCTCTTTGCTTATAGGTGGTTACTATGCAGCTTACATAAAACTTATTGTAGTTCTAACAGTCTAGTTTAAGCTGATAACAACCTGACTTTGATCACATACAAAAACTTAACTGTTTACTCCCCCTCATTTTATGCTTTTGATGTCACAATTGACATCTTTTTATATTGTGCATCTTACAAGGTATTATAGCTATAGTTATTTTTAATGCTTTTCCTTTTAACCTTTCAGCTAGAGTTACAAGTGTCTTTTGTACTGTCATTACAGTTATAGAGTATTCTAAATTTTACTATATACTTATCCTTACCAGTAAGTTTTACACTTTCAAATGCTTTCATGTTATAATTAGCGTTCTTTCATTTCAGCTTGAAGAACTCCCTTTAGAATGTTTTGTAATGCAGATCTAGCAGCGATGAACTCCTTCAGTTTTGTCTGGGAAAGTATTTATGTGCCCTCTTGCTTTGCTGGGTAAAGTATTCTTGGTTGGCAGCTTTTTTTTTTTCACATCTTGAATATGTCATACCACTCTCTCCTGGTATGCAAGGTTTCTGCTGAGAAATCTGCTGGTAGTTTTATGAAGTTTTGCTTTGGCTTTCTTCATTTCATTTTATTCTGTTTTCTTTTTTTCTCCTCTAACTGGATAATTTCAAATGACGTATCTCTGAGTTCACGAATTCTTTCTTCTGCTTGATTAAGTTGATGCTCTGTATTTTATTTTTCATGTCATTCATTGAATTCTTCACCTCCTGATTTGGTTCTTTATGACTTCTATCTCTTTGTTGAACCTCTTGTTTTCTTTACATATTGTTTTCCTGATATCATTTTTTTGTCTATCTGTGTTCTCTTATAGCTTTCTGAGCCTCCTTAAAACAATTGTGGCATAGGAAAACACATGCATATCCTGCAGCACTCTCTGCTAGAACTCTTGGAATGATGCACACCCAGCCCTTGGCCAAGGACTCACAGTGAAGCATCATATAGACTTCTGTTCCTCCTTACTCTTATCTAACTTTCTGCTTCCCCTCTCCTCAGTGCAACTCTCTGATATCCTGAGCCCCAAACACCAAAATGTGCTTTCTTTCTGAAGCTCACTAGGACCACCCTACTCTTTTGTTAGTTATACCTTCTGATGCTGAAGTTAAAAAACTGTCCCCAAGTGGAGAGCCAAGGTGAATGAGGGGGATCACCTCACATATTTCCTTTCTGTCACGGACCCCAGCCCTGAAGTGCCTAGGGTTCAATGCCTGAAAACAATGTCTGCATGTATTTGTCAGGCTTTATAATTGTTGATGGTGGAAAGGGAATTTCGGCGTCAGTTACTCCAATCTGGCCAAAAGTGGAAGTTCTTCTATGTGTCCTTTTGAAATGCATAATGTAAAGAAGTAATAATCTTAAGGAAATCCCATTAATTTTAACCCAATTTGAATTGAAAACAGTGTTTTTACATATAATATATAAATATTATGATTTGAAAATGTATCTAAATATAAGAGGCATCTTACTATGGCTTTTGCACTCAGGTATGGTAGGCAAAAAACAAAAACAAAACAAAAAAACCCTTGTGTGGCTAACAGCTCACGGAGATTTTAGATGAACTGAAGAATCTTATTTTTCCCCTACAATAGTTTCCAAGCATAAGTGAATGGTTTCTTTAGTTCTAACACTAGAGCATAGGTTGACCAGACCTAAGAAGCTTGGCCTTTCATAAAATTAATGACTTTAAGAGAGATTATTTAAATAATATGACGGTTTAAGATGCAGATGTACAATAAAGTTATTATTATATTTCAGGTGCTAAAGGAAGTGTGATTTAAAAACGAGACAACTATTTCCTTTATTGAAAAAGGAGACAGCTATTTCTTTTATTGCCTGAAATATATGGGATGAGAGTGTGATTGACATTCCAGAATACTACACAACCATCATCCAACTGCCATGAGTTCCACATGAGCCTTCCAGAAGGTTCTTTACTGAATGTTCTCTTTGCTTCAGTGGTCAAACCTGGGTTCCCAAAGACAATCTAATGGGTCAGCCATATTTCAAGTTGAAACTGAATAAATGCAATAAAGTTTGAAAAGAGTTCACATTTAAAGAACTCATAACAAAGTCCTCATAAAAAAGATGTTCTTATGCCAATAAGCAATTTAAGAAAGTTTCCATCCTTAACATAAATAAAAGGAAATGTCAGATCTGTGTGATTAATTCATTTACAGATAATTTATTCAGTGTCAAGTTTAAATTATTGTTTCTTATTAAAATGTGAAGCCAGGCACAGTGGCTCATGCCTGTAGTCCCAGCACTTTGGGAGACTGAGGTGGGAGGATTGCTTGAGGCTAACAGGTTGAGACCAGCCTGGGCAACATAGTGAGATCCCAGTTCTACAGAAAATTAAAAAATAAAAAATAAGCTGAAATAAGCTGGGTGTGGTGGCATGTGCCTGTGGTTCCATCTACTCAAGAAGCTGAGACGGGAGGATTGTTTGAGCCTAGGAGTTCAAGACTCCAGTGAGGCATGACCGCACCACTGCACTCTGGCTTGGGCAACAGAGTGAGACCCTGTCTCTAAAACTAATAAAAAATAAAAAATAAAACGCTAAGACTTTTGGTCCAGGCAGGGTGTTTTAGGGCACCTGTCCCTGAAGGGAATTTGGTAACCAGGCAAAGGCAAATCCCTACCTAGAGCCATGGAAAGTTATTAAGGTTAAGGCCAAGATTATTTTTAGCCTCAGATTTTAAAATATTCATCAAGATTATTATTAGCCTTTAAGCTTAGTAGCTTGAGGCCAAGGTCGAGGTGGGAGGGTATGTGACTGAGAGATCATCAACCATGTGAGGTAGGTTAAGCCTTAGCCTTTGGAATCAGATCCACCCAGATTACAGTCCTGACTCGACTTTGGGCAAATCACTTGGCCTCTCTGAGAGCAGTTTCCTCATCTGCAAAATAGTGACCATAATTGCACTGACCTCTCAGTATTCATGTGATGCTCCTGTGAGATGATGTCTGTGAGGTTCTGAACACAGCTCTCCTGAGAATCCTAATGCTCTTTCAGTGAGGACTGAAGGATATGATGATGAAACACACATGTCTCATGACTTCTCCAAAGTCAGCACATTACTAGGGGAAAACAAAACCATGCTTTGTGGTTTCTGCAGTGTTTGGATACCAGTGGGCCATAGGTGAGGGATGAACAAGTGTTCTCTCTCTCTCTCTGTCTCCCCATCCCCCATCCCCACCTCCACCCCATGCCTCTGGAAGATCCTTGCTCTCTGCAGCACTGGGGCAGCCTCCTATTCATACAGTGATTAATTAGGACAGTTAATGTCATACGGACATTAATTGGGACAATTAATTAGGACAATTAATGTCATCATAGGTCAGTGTCATTCCGGGATGCTTGTGTTGTCATGCTAACTAAATATGTGTACCAGACACTATTTTGAGTAAGGGCAAAATACACTTGCTTCACGCTGGAGTGTGTATTGGCAAAGTTTTGTTAGGCTGGAAAGGGGACATACCTTCCGCTGGGACGCCCCGGGAAGGCAGGAGCTTTCAGCAGGGAGAAGATGGCCACCCTGGCTTATTGTTTCGGGGAACTACTCTCAAACGATGCCTTCTGGAAAGTGTGATACCAGGAAGCACTGATTTTAGTGCTTGAAATTTGTTTGTATGGATACACATAAAATCCACCAACACTGAATTTTATTACCCATTGATCAAGTATTTGTTTAGTTAATTAGTTTAGTTCATGTAAAAATCAACAAAAGTAGCTATATCCACCGGCTGGCTTTGTAGGGCTGTGAAGGATAAGGAGGGGCTTCAGGTGTTCATTGAAAGTCATTGAAGGCAACCCAAGGGAAGCGAGCTAACCCCGAGGGAAGCGAGCCGATCAGCACTGTTTTAAATCTGCTGTCAGGTTCACTCAGTGGGTCCGGGCAAGGCAAGCCTGACTTTCATTCTGGCTTTTTCTGGGCTCCCTCCTTCCTCTGCAGCCCAGGACTTTCCCTGCTCCCCCTTCATTCTCCTGCCCTCCAGGCAGCCCATAATCCCCCTACCCCAGGAAACCTGTGGTTTCAGAGTTCTCCTGCCACAGCACTGGCCCACTCTGCTTCCTTCCCCACATTGTGGATCGCACCTCCTTTCTCCTCTTAGCAATATTTCACCTGTCCTTTGGCCCGTTCCAGGTGTTTTGCTAGGGATCTAACAGCTAATCTGTGAAAAATGAAGTCTAAAGGGTCAATGAATTACCTGCCCTGCCTTTAAATACAAATATTTGTATTTAAAGGGGGTAGGGAGATATATTTTAGAGAAAGCCTCACTCCAAAATAATGACTATCCTTCCTCAAATGGGTACAGATGAATTTTTAGTGGATGTGTGGTGGCGGTGAATTTTGGGGTCCCTCAAATCACACCAGGCATTCAGCCATGTACAGGGAATGACGGGACCTAGAGGCCCTAGAGATGGGTTCACACAGCCAAGCTGGCTTCATGGACCCAGGCCCTGCTACCTAGATCCACCTCCTCCTGGCCACGCGCTTCAGCCGTGGTGACCCCCGCCCACTGGAGGATGAGAGCCAGGGACAGCAGCGACACAGCCCACGGAACCCAGGAGAGCCAGAAAGGGGAGGGGCCCCTCTCAGTTTCGCTTGTGCTCAGTCCCACCCCGACCACCACTCCAGGCTGGTGGTTGCTGGAAGAGAAAGGCATCGGCAACCTGAATGTGATGTCTCTGTAGGATCAGCGGCAGCCCAGAGAACAAGCGGTGTGGAGGGGACTGGTGGGGTGGAGAACAGAAAGGCCCTTCCTCCCTCCCCAGCTAAGCTGATTTCCCATGTGGCTGCCTGGAATTCCCCCATTAGTTGCTCCTTTGTGTTAAAACACTGTCCTCTCTCATGGAGAGTTGCAGGGGGACTGGCAAGGCAGCGGGGAAGGCGCAGAAGTGTGGCTGATTCCTGCTTCCCACTCTTCTTAACCTCAGTGTGGGCGGTGAGGGCAGCGGATCTGGTCCTCAAAAGGTCTGTCCCATGGTGTGTGGTAGATGTACCTGACAGCAGTAACTGGACTTGAGCGCACCCTGAGAATGACCCTGCATGGCAGACACACCTGGATGTATGTTCGGAGTTCCCAGCTAAGGAATCCAGGAATGGCCAGCCTAGGGGTCCCTTCTGTATCTGTGAGAAACATCCGAGCCCCTGGCCCCTCCTGTGGGATGCTGAGCGTACAGGGAACAGAGGCCCTTTGTTTTGGGTTGCATGAAGGCTGCCGGGGGAGGTGGTTAGGGGAAGGTGCTAAGTGAAAATAGTATGTAAACTACATGCCTTTTGCAAATGGTTGTAGTTGTCCTGTCCAGCCTCCACTACTGGACTCTCTCCCATGTATATAAACCCCCAGTAAAACCCCATGTCTCATTCAGTGGCTCTGGGTCTCTTCTTCGACCTCTTGAACCTGGTGCCATCTCCACTGAAGTCAAGAGGGGTTCAGCACAACTCAAGGAACCCAGCACGAAGCACCCAGGGCACCCCTTTAATCCTCCTGGCAGAGGACAGGGAGGGACTGAGCGTGACTGCAGCCTGGCTGTCCAGACCTGGGAGCCTCATGTCCCTCCTTCTGAGTGGCCTCTGGAAATAGCATTAGGAGAATACTGAGGTACCACACACAGCCTGGAAGGGTTTATTTCCAAGTTTGGTGTTTCTATGAAAAAACAACACTGTGGTTGCTCCTTGGTGAAGTCGCCTTAAGAGCTGGATACATTCTAAGTGTTTTTAGTCATCTCTTCCCTGAAGTGCCAAGTTAATTCTGCAGGTCAGGATCTCAGACCATTCAGCCCTGTTGCCTCTCGGCCCTACGCCGTCCTTCCCTGCGGTGGAACGCAAACTTTGTTAAATGATGCTGTTGGGATGTCCTTTGAATGGACTCTCTGAAAAAAAAAGACTCCAGTCACCAAGTCTTTAGGGAGACTCACGGGCTGTCCACAACATCCCTCCCTCTGCTTGGGGTGTTTCTATCCATCACTCTTTCACACTCCACATCTTGCCTGAGAGATGAGAAAACGTAAAAATAGGAATTGGTGCCATATATACAAAATTAGGCTCTTCACAGAGTGTTTTAGAAAGTAGGGAAAAGGAAACTTCGAAATGGCTCTTTATGCTCCGCGCCTCCCCTGGAGGCCTGGTTAAGGTAAGCTTTGAGGCAGCGACAGCACCTGCAAAATCACAGGTTGATTTGCAGCAGGTTCGTCACAGAATGGTCCCCTCTGGGGGCGAAAGGGGCTGGAACAAGCCGTGAGACGCCAAGGGAGCCTGTGAACCCACTGAAGAAAATCTGTAATCTAGAGACCAGAGGAAAATGCAGTTTCGATGCTGGCATCCCTCAGCATCTGTCTTGGGGTGCGAGCGGCGAGGTGTCCCTGAACCATGGCGATACAGTGCATCGACCTTAGACCATTTATAATTCCTTGTAAGAGGACAGCCATAAATTTCTCTGTGATGTCACCAATTTCCAAAGTGAAGGAGTTCTCTCAAGCGTCTCAATCAGAGATGTTTTTCTTGGGGCCAGAAAAACAAAGGAAAAAGCACGAACATCTCTCCTGGGCTGTGCACACAGCTCCACTGCCAGCCCCAGCCGACACGCAGGAGCCACGATGGAGAGGCCAGCGGTGACCTCAGCTCACAGCTCACAAACGGTCCTCGGGGGCTTGACCTTGGCAAGACCGGGCACCCTGAGTCCCCTGAACCCTGGGTCCCCGGGTTCCCTGTCCCAGCCTCCTAGGAGGTCAGAGGTGGAGACTTTACTGACTCCTTCTGGGACTTTCCAACTTGGAAGCCAGGATTTTCTTCCTGTATATTACAATAATAAAAATAATTACCGCTGCTATTGAATTTTTATGCTAACCACACTAGGTCCAGACATCTGCATTAAACTAAGCTAGAGAATCTTTAGTAAAGATTTTTCCACAGCTGCAAAGCTCTGCAAAAACTAGAAAATGTCCAACAGCTGCTGCAGCCACGAAAGCATTACAGGAATAAAGACAATTCAAATGTAAGAGAAATGGCTGGTTATGTATATCAAGACGGCCTAGTCAACAGCGCCTTCTTTTAGATAACATTACAGACATGAATAATGAGCCATTAGTTAGAACTACAAATATAAAAACTTTCATTAATCATCCTGGATGTTGAAGGAAGTTGGGGGGAAAGTTGCTCCGTTGTTGGATTTAGGAGATTATATTCAAATTGAGAGGCAGCCTGGAGCATGGGACAGAGGAGCAACCTAGTTCCTGGTGAAGAGGAGTGATCAGAGAGCAATTGGCTACAAGAACTCTTTTCTAATGAGGGGTGCTGTTTCCATGCTGTTTTTGAGTATCCTGCTTAGTACTGTGGACACTAAGAAGCTTTACCACACCCCAGTACTCACTGTTGCAATAGAATAGACATGGTGGTCACATCTAGTAGAATTTTAAATTAAATGGGAAACCAGTGATCTTTTAAAGACACACAGACTGCTGGCATTTGTAGAAGTGTCCCTGCGTCTTGTTTCAGGGACACCTGGAGGTCACCGGGCTGTGAACTGGCTGGCGCAGAAGGGTTCTTAGCTGAATCAGATGAAGGCATGCACCAGGGATGCCCGGCAAAGCCACCCCTTCCACTCCAGAGACTCCTTTAATCTTTCCAGGTTCTCATTTCCTGGGTCCTGTGAGATCATTTAGGAGGCACAAGTCAGAGGCTGACACAGGAAAAAAAAAACCATGTATATATACATGGTATATATACACACACACACACATATGTATGTGCATATATATGTGTGTGTATATATATTTGATATATATATTATCCTTGGAGAGGGAATTCTTTCCATCCCACTTTAGGTTTTTGTTTGTTTTTTCAGGACAGGGTCTAACCTTGTTTTACAGGTCAGTTGCAGTGGTGTGATCACAGCTCACTGCAGCCTCAAACGCCTGGGTTCAAGTGATCCTCCCACCTCGGCCTTTCAAGAAGCTGGGAATATAGGTGCACACCACCACACCTGACTGAGTTTTTTAAACTATTGCTTTGGTAGAAATGGGATCTTACTATGTTGCCCAGGCTGATCTCAAGCTCCTGGCCTCAAGCCATCCTCCAGCCTCAGCCTCCTAAGTCGCTGGGATTACAGACATGAACCACCATGCCCCGCTCTTAGAACTCTTTTAAAATTCCTAAAGAAATCATGTCCACACTGCCACATCTGGCTGAGTTTTGCATAGAGTCAGTGAGGGCTCATGGAAAAATATGAGTGGGTGGGATAACGTTATTAATACCATTTCCCTGAAGTGGAATAAATGTGATTTTCCTGAGTTTCAATTTTAATAAAATTTCAATTTCTGGAATACTGAAAGGGTACAATAAGGATTGTTTAGAGGTAAGTGAATAATGCCATTTCAAATTCTGCAAAAGGTTGCTACTGCTGTGAAGCCAGATTGCGAAAGTGTGATCTGCCACTCATTTGCTTGCCCAGACACCCATTTACGCAGTGTGCCATGAGAAGCCCAGGCTAGAAAGGTAGATGCATGGAATTCCACTGCATTCTTCCGGCTACAGCCCCTGGTATATTGAGGCTGGTACACTCCTATGGTATAGCTCTCTGCTTGCCAAAGAGGAGCTGTTGAAATTTTTCCAGGACTCTGTATTTTGCAAAGTGCCAGCCAGTCATCAAGAGCTTGGGATATGGGCCCAGGGCCACAGCTGACCTCAGGCCCCTGCTGCAGAGGGCCCACCCTGTCCCTGCTGTGTGGTTCCCCATCCTTTTCTTCTTTCCCCTGTGGCAGAGATGCCAGCAGAGCTTAGAGTTGACACAGGCCTCAGAGTTCTCTGATAGAGACATCCATTATGTCTTGACTTCTGGATTATTGATGGCCAAATTTAGGAATGTTAAAACCTTAGAAAAATTAAATTTAATGGAATCTAGTTGAGTGAAGAACAATTCATGAATTGGGCAGCCTCCCAAGCTAGAGTAGGCCCAGAGAGACTCCAGCGCAGTCACGTGGTGGAAGAAGATTCGTGGACAGAAAATGGAAGCGAGGTACAGAAACAGGTCGATTGGTTACAGCTTGGTGTTTGTCTTTTTTGAACATGATTTGAAAAGTTATCCCCCTTTGGCCAGGCGAGGTGGCTCACATCTGTAATTCCAGCACTTTGGGAGGCCGAGGCAGGTGGATCACGAGGTCAGGAGATCGAGATCATCCTGGCTAACACGGTGAAACCCCGTCTCTTCTAAAAATACAAAAAATTAGCCAGGCGTGGTGGCGGGCACCTGTAGTCCCAGCTACTCGGGAGGCTGAGGCAGGAGAATGGCATGAACCCGGGAGGCACAGGTTGCAGTGAGCCAAGATCGTGCCACTGCACTCCAGCCTGGGCAATAGAGAAAGACTCCGTCTAAAAAAAAAAAAAAAAAGAAAAGTTAGCCCCCTTTAATTGGTCAAAACTTGGTGACTGGCATAAGAGTAGTTTAATCTGTTTGCACATCTAGCTATGTTTCAGTTTACTATGTGTGCTGAGCTTAAAATATGAAAAGAGTCAGCCTTAGGCTAAACTTAATTTAACAGGAAGAAAGACGATTTCTGGGATTTCCTTTCTTTTCTTTTCTTTTCTTTCTTTCTTTCTTTCTTTTTTTTTTTTTTTAAGAACTCTTGGTCCTTCCCTGCCTGCTTTTATTTGCTTATTAATTTTTTTAAGACAGGATTTTGCTCTGTCACCCAGGCTGGGGTGCAGTGGTGCAATCATAGCTCACTACAGCCTCTTGGGCTCCAAAGCTCCTCCTGCTCAGCCTCCTTACTCCCTCCAACCCCCGTTGCCCATCCCCAAACCCATTGCTTGGACTACAGGCATGTGCCCCCATGGCTGGCTCCTTCTCTGCCTGTCGGATCCTCTTCATCTTTCCAAGGTGACTGCAAATCCCATGTCTTCAGTGAAGCTCTCCTGTGTCACTCCGGTCAGGGCTGCCCACTCCCTCTTGTCAGCTCCTGGAAGCCTTATTTCTTCTATTATTAATTTGAGAAACATCAGATCTAGTTGTGAATTTTTCAGGTCCAGAGTTAAATCTTCAACAAGATTGGAAACTTCTTGAAAGCTAAGCCTAGGTATCACATTTGTTTAAAACCTGCCCTATACTGTCCACTCTGACCCCAGCACACACACCACACTCACCCAGGCATGTGCACTATACACACAGCCCCCAGACAGAGGGGAGAATTAATAAATCCTTACAAGTGGTGCTGGTGACTCAAACTGCTTTGCAGACTGTAACCTGCCTGGACAGAACTGATTTATCAAGACAGGGGAACTGCAATAGAGAAAGAGTAATTCATACAGAGCCGGCTGTGCAGAAGACCAGAGTTTTGTTATTACTCAAATCAGTCTCCTGGAAAACTCAGAGAGTGAAGTTTTTACGGACAACTTGGTGGGTAAGTGGGTAAGCAGGCAGTGATTTGGGAGTGCTGATTGGTTGAGTAGGAGATGAAATTATAAGGAGTCAAAGTTGTCCTCTTGCACTGAGTCAGTTCCTTGGTGGAGGCCACAAGACCAGATGAGCTAGTTTACCCATCTGAGTGGTGCCAACTGATCCATCCAGTGCAGGGTCTACAAAATATCTCCAGTACTGCTCTTGGCTTTTACAGTAGTGATGTTATCCCCAGGAGCAATTTGGGGAGGTTCAGAATCTTGCAGCCTCCAGCCGCATGACCCCTACAGCATCATTTCTCATCTTGTGGCTAGTACTACAAAGGAAGTCTAGTCCTCAGACACGAAGGGGGCTTGTTTTGGGAAAGGGCTGTTATCATTTTTGTTTCAAAGTTAAACTATAAACTAAGTTCCTCCCAAAGTGAGTTCGGCTTACATCCAGGAATGAACAAGGACAGTTTGGAAGTTAGAAGCAAGATGGGGTTAGTGAGGTCAGATCTCTTTGACTGTAATAATTGTCTTAGTTATAATTTTTGCAAAGGCAGTTTTAAAACCAGCATACCACAATTTGACATATTCTAATGACAATTTTTGCAGAAGTTTCCTTACGGAGTGTTATTTTTATGTAGTTTCGCTACCTTACACTTCCGTTTATTGAACTATTACTATGTGCCAAAGACTACCCCAAATTCTTTACACGCGTTGTCTCATTAAGTCTCACAATATCCCCACAAGGTATGAATTTATGTGCACATGTTTTGAACAGCCAACTATTACTCAGAGTAGTTAAAAAAAATTGCAGGTAATAGGTGATGGGGTAGGCCTTTATGTGTATTCGCATTCACCTAACTAGACCAATATACAAGGTACAGTCAGAAAAAGAGAGGAATACAGGAGAAATTCCACATCATCCAGATACATATCCATGTGGAATAGCAAGAAAAGCATAGATCTGGGGTCAAATGGTTTGGCCCAGGTGTGGCTTAAAAGTTGTATGACTTTAGGCAAAACCGTAAATTCATTTGCGTCTACATGTCTAGATTTCTTATTCTGTAAAATAACTTACCTACCCTACACATAGTATCCACACTATAAAAAGACTGACTCTAGTTCCAGAGTTTATTTAGAGTCCTGTTGCCTTCATGAAACAGTCTTGATTTTACAATTTACCCAAGGTCCTAAAAATTTATGTGAGATTTGATATTTGTCTCTGGATACTTTTCACATCAAACAAACACATGTTCTAACTTTCAGAGGCTGAAACTCCAAGGCCGATGAATCACAAGGAGAATGAAACTGTCTGCTTTTCAGTTTTCCTCACAATTTTTATTGCAACCTCCTTCACATCATGCAGAGGTTACTACAGATTCTGTCATTTTCATTTTAGATTTTAATATATAATTTTGAATTTTATTCCTATTTTTGTTAGAAAATAATTTTTCCTTATGCAATGCTACTTCCAAGACAGTATACACTTGAACTGGGAAAGTTTGCCATACTGACATTAATGTAATAATTTTTAAAACATCACTTCCAAATCGTCCACGGAAGTGTCAGCAATACATTGGCATACCAATGCAAGCAGAAGACGAAGAATGAGCCACAGAGAAGGAATTAGGAAGAGCATTTTGGAGTCCATCAAGATATGCGTGCTCAAGTCTTGCTGTCACTGTCTCTGTCTCCTTCTCTAGTAAAAATAAATAAATAAATAAATAAATAAAGTACAATTTTGAGGGTGGGGTGGAAGTGGAATTCTTCAAGGTCTACTCCATGCATGAAGGACTTAACCTTTGTATTTTTCCTCTGAAAATAGGCAGCTAAAGTTCTCAGAAAATGTGCTGGGGCAGAGGCCATCGCTGAGCCCAGCTGTTGAGGAGTCTGCCCATCCCAGCGCATGCCCCACACTGTGGTCATCCACAGCTCCACCTGTCTGGTGTCCTGGCCCTGACCTGGCAGATGTCGTGGGTGAGCCTGAGAGGAGCACCCTGGCAGCTGTGCATTATTCTGAGAAGAACTGTGTTACTGTGAGAGAAAGGTTGCCCCTGATGGCCAACTTGTGCTGGTTTGCCTAATACTTTCCCAGTCTGAAAGTCCTGTGTCGAGGGAAATCACCCTCACTCCTGGGCAAACCAGGGTGCTTAGTCCCCTTCAGAATCACCTCTATCCATGGAAGCAGCACCCACCCCATAGCCAAGGGATGCACATTTTCAGCTAGACTGGACTCAAAATTTGACAGTTTTTCAGATGAAACTACGAGCTAAAAGATTTTTGGGAGTTGCTGTCTATTCTTAGTCTTAAAAGACTTCCATTGCCTTCTTCAACCAAGATGAGGCCAGAAAGCATTTTTTTTTCTATGGTGCCTATCCTCACCCCACCACCGTGCCTGGCTTTTCCTAAGTGTCTTCATCGGGAAAAAGGACGCACCTCTTTCCTTCCCATATACAGTTTGAATGATCGGAACTTGCGTAACTCTATTGTCTCTGGTCAAAGACATTTATCTTCGTGTATATTTTTCAAGGATAATATTTTACAATAATGTTCACCTATCAGAGCATTTCTGGTCAGACCCGGTTCACATTTGCATTGATTGATGGCTATGTTAGAGCAACTGTGAAACCCCATTCTTCAACCTTCAGTGGTTTTGTTTCTTTAGCCTTCCAGTGGAACAGTTTTCCTGTGCCACCAGACCAGCACCTGGTCAGAACCAGGTCAAGATGCTTTTCTGTATTTGTAGCTTATATTGTGAGCCAGATCACACTATTTTGCCTCGTGTGATCTGGCCTCTGCCTCCAGGCCTTGTCCTGATGCCCCGGCTCCCAGCCTCTTGCCTGTCTTTGCCATCTCGCACCCACTGTGGAGACCCAGGAGTTGATGCTGCTTCCTGGGGCTGACCTTGCCCCTCCTGAGCTGATATTTGCCTCTGGTCCTTCAGAGCATCCCCCTCCCTGATCTCACTCAACTTCCCTTGACACATGGCAGGTTTAATTCTCCCATATGGAAAAGGGAGTAAGACATAGAATTTCAATGTACTATGCATAAAAATGAAAGACGCTCTCTAACTTACCTTTCAGGGTTGCCATCTTCACCCTCTATTCAAACACTGGTAAAGGAGAACCAGGACACACACCTAACATCTCTTTGTGAGTCATGCTGTGTTGAAATGGGACAGGAGTTCTCCCTTATTCCCCTTGCAGAGCATGTGATGGGGATGTGGCTGGCTTCTTTGGTGCCTCAGAGCGCAAACCACTAGGGAGAGCAGGCAGACAGGCAGGTTGTGAAGACCCTAGGCTCCAACTCCAGGGTAGTGTCTAGGGTTGAGTGTTTACAGCTCTGGAAGCCTCAGTGGGTGTGTATTACAGTGTACTCTTTCAGCTTAGCCATCCACAGGCAGCTTGTGTTAATCAGCTCAGTGAGACCCTCTGCTTTATCACAAGGATGGAGGGCTTTCTGTATCCTGGGGTTCTTGCCCTAGGGTACCGAAAAAATCGAGTCACATGTGGGGCTTGGGGAATGAGTGCAAGGTTTTATTGAGTGGTGGAAGTAGCCCTCAGCAGATGGATGGGGAGCCAGAAGGGGGATGGAGTGGGAAGGTGGTCTTCCCCTGGAGTCAGACTGCTCAGCAGCTGGGCTCTCCTCCAACCGCCCTTGGCCAAAGTTCCCTTGGCATCCACAGCATTTCACCATCAATGACCTGCCAGCATCTACTGATGTGTTCTGCCACTGTGTTTTTCTCAATGTCCAGCTGCTTGTGTGTGTGCCTGCTAGGGTCTCAGGGTTTTTACATGCACATGTTGGGAGCGTGGCAGGTCAGAGTGGTCTTGGAGAATGCAACATTTGGGCATGAAAACAGGAGTGCCTTTCCTCACCTAGCTCTGTGGGCACAGGCCCAAGGGTGGAGCCCTTGCCAGGAACCCTGCTCTTCTCTACTCAGCACTTCCCTGCCCCTCTCCTGTATCAATGTGGCCCTAGGTAAGTCACTTCATCCCTCTGGCTCTCAACTTCCTTGTTTTAAACAGAGGAATAAAATACCCAACACATAACATTCCTAGGACATTAAATGACAAAATGTTTATTATAAAAGCACCTGTAAACTCTAAATCATATACCAATATAATCTATTATTATGTTTAACAAGTTAAGTTACCATATATGATGAAAAATAGACAACCATCTTTCTTAGTAAGGTTTTGGTGCTGACTGATGGGATGCAGAAGCCAACAACTTCTTGAGAGCTCTACTCTTACGTTTTGGAAAAAAAGTAGAAGAGCGAGTCAATGCATTTAGGAATAGGAAATGGGGAACAGACACACTACTTTATAATAGTAACAAAGATGTATTGAGTTAACCTCCCATGGTGGGTTGTTAAGTTAGAGACAGAAGTGAATGGGGTAACAACTCAACTGTGCTGGTGCAAAGGCTCCTAAGAAAGAAGTCCAGACACAGGTTCGTATTTTAGTATGTGTCCAGTCCCTGGCACAGAGAAGGCTTGGGATAGCATTGAGGGGATGCAATGGGCTAAAGACAGTCTTCTCCTTCCAATGGAAACCTGCAAGACAGGAAAGAGCTTACACATTTCTCTCCATGAGCTTGGAACAGGAATTTGCAAGATATCTAAAAGCAATAAATATTTGGTGAGGTTCACTCACTAATATGGTTTGGCTGTGTCCCCACTGAAATCTCATCTTGAATTGTAATTCCCATAATTCCCACATGTTTTGGGAGGAACCTAGTGGGAGGTGATTGAATTATGGGGGCGAGTCTTTCCTGTGCTGTTCTCGTGATAGCGAATGAGTCTCATGAGATATGATGGCTTTAAAAACAGGAGTTTCCCTGCACAAGTTCTCTCTTTGCCTGCTACCATCCATGTAAGACATGACTTGCTCCTCCTTGCCTTCCGCCGTGATTGTGAGGTTTCCCCAGCCACATGAAACAGTAAGTCCATTAAACCTCTTTCTTTTGTAAACTGCCCAGTCTCGGATGTGTCTTTATCAGCCCCGCAAAAATGGACTAATACACTCACCAAATGATGGAGGGTCTAGTAGATGTCTCAAAAACCTGACAGGGGTCTCCTGCAGAGTCCCAGGCATGTTTATTCAGATGCAAATGGTAGGGGGAAAAAACCAAAACCAATAGCACTTGTTCTGTTTGTATTTTCAATGAGCTACTACATACAAGGTCTGAAAATTATTAGTGACACAAATACCTGAGTAAATTGAGCACTCAAGGGTCATTTTAAATACTAGCCTACATTAAGGTTAGCCTCTAATTCTTCTGCCTTCATTGTAAAATTCTTGGCTATCCACCTGACTGTAACTAACAACTTCATAGGATCACTGTATTAGAAATACTTTCAGCTCCAATATCTGACTAGTCAGAATATCGGACTACAAACCAGTTAAGCCATAAAGTAGTTTTTAATTATCTTACAAAACAAGAAGTTTGAAGATAAGCTTCCAGATTTCTGCAGGAGCTTAAAAATTGTCGTTAAGAATACAGATTCCTTTTATCTCTCCCATCTTCAGGATATGAGTTTTGCATCTTCAGGCTTGTCCCTCAACATTACAAAACAGCTGCCACATGTTTAATATTACATCTTTGCTTGGGTACATTTATTGTAGGAAGGGAAAACAAATGTGAGAAAAAAAAAGGATTCCTTTTTTACAACAGAGAATAATGTTTCCCAGAAGATCCCCCTGCCCCAAACCAGCAGACTCCCTCTACATCTCATGACCAGATCAGGGCCACAGCCACCTCCAGGTGCAAAGCAGTGGGGAAAAGACTCCTTGCATATGGCAATGAGGAAATCTTGTCCTAATTGGCCTAAACCAATCCTGAATCATTGCTGGAAAACATGTCATATTGCCACCCTGAATAAAGTCAGGGTTTTGTTAGCAAGAACAAAGGACTGAGATAACTATGAGTAGACAAAAGACGTGACCAAATCTGAATAATGCAGCTCCAAGGCTTTAAATTCCAGTGGCAACGCAATCACCTTTATTTGGTATCAAGTAAACTATATGTTCTGAAGTTCTGACCTTTCATTAAATGACAATTGTGTGGGAATTTAATATTTGTGACTTGACAATACAATTTGAAATAAAAGTAAAGGACATTGATTTGGCGCTTTGGGCCCAAAATAACAAGACTAAAGGAGAATTTAGTAGTGTATCTATTGGGTATCTCTATATAGTCGGAGCTGTGAACAAGCTATTCCAAATAAATCAAAATGAATTACTCATATACATTTCAACTCTCGTTACTTATTCTTATAAGACAATGTGATAATAAATTTTAGTAGAATATATCTGAGGAATAAGATAGGCAGTTATTTCAGAAGTCTGGAGATTAACACAAGACAGAAGGAACAGTTTCACAAAAACAAATGGCTTGTAAAACCTATGTTAATGAGTAGCTGATCCCACAGGTTAAGTGCTATAGGAAAATGCAGCCCAAAAAAGCAGATGCTATGATTTGTCCCTTTAAGGAGACTAGGCACCTTGAAAAACCACATTTGTTTTTCATTACATTAGTGAGTAGTCAAAAAAATACAAGCACTTTAACAAAATGCATAATCATTATTGGAAATACCTCTAAGAATTTCTTACTTTCCCTTTTCCTTGCTTTCCTGAATTAATCTTTTGCTTTTCTTGCTATAGCATATCCAGTTTTTAAACCATCTCCAGTCCTGTCTGATGTGGGTGGTAGTGTATAAACAAACAACTAACCAATCAAACAGAAACTCCATGTATGGCCAGTGACATTGTGAATATAAAGTCAAGTCTTTCCTCTCCCCTTTTATAGGCCATTTAAACAATTGTGAAAGTCATTCTTTGTGTATATGAAGCATACCTTAAAAAGTACGGAAAACTAGAAAGAATATGTTCTCACTCCCAGAATGGGCCATGTGAGCTGCTGCATGGCTCTGCTCCTCCACTAAACACACATAACTGGTGAAAATATAAAAGGCAACAACAACCATCTGAAGTTTCTGGAAATTGCTCTAAGGGCACACAGCAAATGCAGAAAATTTGGTCCAGACTGTCTACTAAAAGTCTGCAAGAACAGTAAGAGTCTGGCATTTGAACCTCAACCCACTTCCTCCTTTCTCCTAGCTCAGCACGACAGAGACTCCATCCCAAGTGAGTGCAGCCAAGAATGCAAGATCCTGCCCCCCTCAATTCTCAATCAAGGGCTGCAGTATCTTCCCAGGAGGGGCAGGCTGCCAGCATTTCTCATCCTCCCCAGCTAAGAATTGCAAAGTCTAAATTCCAGTTGAGTACAGCTGGGTCAAGGAATCCCTTCTTCCATACATACTTCAATCAGCCATAGTACACTGAAAGTACTGGAGTCCCATTTGCTCTCATTCAGCTTGTTCATAGGGCAGACTCTGCTCCAACATGCAGCAGAGTCTCCTTGTTAGGAGAGATAAGCTGGGAAAATCAGAGGCTGCCATCTCACCTGGTGCCCTGCTCCTAAAAGCAGGGAGTCACCATTATTCCTATCCCCAGCTATGGAGCCATGGCTCAAAGATTTATCCCAGAGGGAGAGGCCAATATTGGTGGATCTATGACACAAGCAAATATTTGGATATACAGTATAGCCACCAGGCACATCTTTAGGAAATACAGATAACAGATAATCAGCTTGGAGAAAGGCTAGAAGTTAGAAGATCACTAGTGGTCTTTTCTGAGCATTTCAGGGACTATGTGGCCAGTTGCTTCACCACAGCTAACTATCACTTTTACTTGATTGTCCTGTTTGGGTGGAAAATATGATTCATAGCTGTCAACTTCTGCAACAGAGATAAGGACTTTTTCTTCTATGTGCCCCTAGCAGCTTGCACTGGCCTGGCATACACAATAGTTTCCTGGCCTAAGAGCAATAACTGTAATTCCAGAGTGCCTATGATGTGCCAGTCAGCGGTCATGTATCTTTGACCCTTCCAGGGCTAGCATGGAGCTATGTGCCTCATCATGTATCTTCATCTTCTTATAGTCATCACAAAATGCTGAATGCTTGCTCAGATGTGGGAACAAGCCTTCCTTGAAGTCTAACAAGGTAGTTAAAAGATTGCCCAGGATGGTTCCTGGCTCAGCCACCTCCCACCCATGTGAACTTGGGCAAGTTATTTAACCTTTCTGTGCCTCAGTTTCTTTTTCTGTAAAATTGGGTCAATGATAACACCTACCTCCCAGTTTATTAAAAGATTTAGTGAGTTGATGCTTGCCAAGCACTTAGAACAACACCTGGAAGATAAGAAATGCTATGTGTTTCTTAAATAAATAAAATTAATCATTGAGTTAAATCTCCCTTTTACTATATGAAAAAAAAATGAGCTTGCTCGAAACTTCACAGTCTTTTCTGCCAATGGGCATGTGCTTCTACCACAGGGAAAAAGGATAATGGACCTTGAGTTTCCTGATATTCCCATGGAGGCCAAAGCCTTCTGCTCATGAGCCTGTGTTCACCCCTACTTGGGGTGTTTTCTCCCCAGCACTGGCTTGGGAGCAGACCCAAAGTTTCCTTCTCCTACCAAGCCATGCGTTTTGCAGACTCAGATGCTTGATAAGTATTTTGCCAAAGCAGAAACATCCCAGTGAAAACTAATGACGAAGACCGTTCTGCCGCACTCTGTTACCTCCTCTAACTGGAGAAGATGACAAACAGCACACACAGCGTCCCTCTCAGAACCACCTATGTGGTCACAGCTTTCATAGAACTCCCTACAGTGTCCACAGGCCCCAAGACACCACTGCCCAGGGCCCCCCTGACCCACAACCTCCTAACACAGTGGCACGCCATTTTCATTTCTGCTGGTCAATGTGACTGCTTCAGTTCCTCCAGTGGGATCCAACTGATCTTTGATATTCTTTATACTCTGGGGTGCATTTGCTCGAAGGGTGTGAACAGAAGCTCAGTAAAGCTCAGATAATACTCAAAGCATGTTCTGCTAAATTCCATGCTCCAAGGGGTGCCAGATGTAGCAAGAAAAAAAAAGAATGCCAAGTCAAATTTGAACTTCGGATAAACAACAATTTTTTAGTATACATTCCATACAGTATTTGGGAGCTATCTATACTAAAAATTTTTTTTGCTGTTTATCTGAAATTGCCATGTAACTGGGCAGCCTGTATTTTATCTGGCAACCCCACAGGCTGAGAAGCCTTACAAAGTTAGTTAGTATTTGGTGGTGGGGTGGGGAGGGACTGTCCCTCTCTACAAATGATTTTTTACCAGCAGGCCCATGGTAGGATTGTGAATGAGACAGCCCAGAAGCAACTGCAGAGGGTCACGCAAAACCTCTGTGTGGGCAGCTTTGCTGTGTGCCACCCTGGGGCAGAACGAAAATCTCACCTACATAACAGAGGTGATCTTTACTTCTGTTTATTTACTTGTCCTGAAGAACTCTTTAGAATTTCACATGTACTTGAATTCGTCATGAATCCTCCACAATGGCCACTTTCAGCAGGGAATTCAGTGTGTGGAGTTTTCTTTGACTCCAAAGAATTGAGCTAAGATAAACTGACATTCACGAAAACATGCTTATGTATTCATACATACGCCTTTGTATATTCTCTCTTACACCCACTCTGGCTAAGACCAGTGTTTCCTCATGATATGGTTTGGCTCTGGGTCCTCACCCAAATCTTATGTAGAATTATAATCTCAGTGTTGGATGAGGAGCCTGGTGGGAGGTGATTGGATCGTGGCGGTGGACTTTCCCCTTGCTGTTCTTGTGATAGTGCACGAGTTCTCACAAGATCTGGTTGTTTGAAAGTGTGTAGCACTTCCCTCTTTGCTCTCTCTCTCGATGGCCATGTGAAGATGTAACTACTTCCCCTTTGCCTTCTGCCATGATTGTAAGTTTCCTGAGGCCTCCCCAGATGCAGAAGCTTGTGCGTCCTGCAGAACTGTGAGCTAATTAAACCTCTTTTCTTTATAAATTATCCAGTCACAGGTTTGTCTTTATAGCAGTGTGAGAACAGACTAATACACCTCAGTAATATTAATTGTAGGCTAGTATTTAAGGCTATTGTAATATCTCTGTTAAAATAAAGACAGCATTCTGAATAACTGAGTTTAATCATATCACATATGATGTTTACATGCCCAGTGCTGGCTGTAGTTAGTACTCAAAGTGTACCTATACTATACAGATGGTAAAAGTCAGATGACTTTATGCAGGGTGAAAGGAGAAAAGGAAAGAGGAAAGAAGAAAAAGCAAGGAAAAACATACAGAAGCAGAAAGAGAAAAAGTAAAATAGAGAAGAGTATGCCCGTATCTAATTTCTCACTAGGTTAGATAAATTTTCCTTTAACAATTAAGCTTTTAGTCTTTTTATATTGAAGGTGCAAAAATCTTTGAAGAAATAAAATCAATTTAATCAAATAATCAGTTGTTTGGGAGCATAAATAAATAAGAAATTGAAAGCACAATTGAATGCAAACAGCTGTCCCAGAGTGTTTGTGATATAGCAATTCTCTCTCTATGGTTGATACATTTTACATATATGTAACATGTATACATGATACATTTATCTATAAATTAAGTAGATTTTGTCTCCAAAAGTGTTTAATAATATTATATATTTATGTATGCATCCTTTCAAATGATTGTGGAAATAATGATCTATCCCGAAGCAACAAATTTTTGTTTTGTTTTGTTTTACTCCTCAACATCCTCTTTTGCTGTTTATCTGAAATTCACATTTAACTGGGCAGCCTATATTCCTGTAGAATAGTGAACCAAACAACAAAAATACCTGCCCTTGTGGGGCTTATCCTCAGTCTTCCCTGTGTTGCTTGCACTCTGATACAATCAGCTGTATTTGACTACCAAGCATCAGAAAAAAATTCTTTTTTTTTCTGATGCTGGTTTATGCAGAGCTGGCTTCATGGCCTGGTGACTGGTGCATTCACGCAGGGCCTCCTGATTAGAAGGGTGTCGCTGTTACCAGCCTGTGAGTCTTAATAATTTTGTACATGCAATCTTTCATTTTCATTTTCTCCTGAACTCTGCAAAGTATGTAGCCAGTCCCAGGTTTACGCATTATAATATAACAAAAATATCAAAAATAATAATTGCCGTTCCATAGAGAACTTAGAACTTACGCCCTAAGTGGATGCATCTAGGATCCCCAAACCCCTGGGAAGTCAGAAGATAATTTTTTCCTTAATGAGAATAATGAAGTCTCAAGGTATTAATAGTTCATGTCTAGTGAAAAGTCTGTTGGGGCTAAAATCCACCTTTCCTAAACCTCACATCACATTTCTCAAACTCTATTGCTTCATCCTTGCACTTTCCCAGGTCTTTCTGTTTTCTCTCCCTTGTCATAGCTGAGGCTGTCACTAAAACTGTGGCCCTCTCAGCTCTGTCTTTACCATTCTTTTGCATTCGGTCTGGATCTTTACCACCTTGAAGGCATAGGTGGCCCTTCATAGCCAAGCACATTTCAGGCATCCCGTTTTGTATATTTCCCATGATTGCGGCATATTTCTACCTCATCTCGTAGTTAATAGAGGACAGGAAGAAAACAGGCTGCACAGGTTATGTGCTTGAAGGGATGAAGTGGAAGGAGAAACAAAGTCTTCCTAACTCTGGCCTCCTGCTGTTGCACAAGTCAGGCCAATGATGTGGCAAGTCCTAGGGGCACAGGGCTTTTCAGAGTGTCATTGTTTGAGGAGGCCATGACTGGTTTAGCCGGTGGCCTCTGCTTCCTTTTATTTTGAGTGCTTCTGAATACACAACTGTGCTCTGAATACACAGCTACCACTGTGGGGTAAACCAAGCCACAGCTGTCCTCTTCCAAGGTTAGGGTCGCTGCTCAGCAGGAGCTGGTGTTCTTGAAGGGATGATGATCTTCTACCGGTAAGATAATTTCCAAATCTTCAGAGGTGAATTTAGAGTGAGGGGTCCCCTTACTTGTGGGATTTAATCCATCCTACCTTAATATCTATAACCTTATAATGCCTTCTTGTCTGTGTTGTTGTTGTTGTATGTGTGTGTGTGTGTTTAAAGGTCTTGGCACAGACGACGTGCTCAAAACATGTTAACTGGATTCAAATCTATATTTTGATTAATCAGAAATACATACCTGCAAAAACACTGCCTGTATTCAATAGTGAACCAAACAATGAAGTTTAGAAAAGAGTTGAACCATCTGTTTTCTGGTTTTCCAGTTCGACTTTCTTTTTTGTAGTTCCGCTGAATGGTATCATTCTCATCCCTTGGCAACGGTTTTGTACAGTTATAGTTTCTGGTAGGGGAAGGGCTTCGGTTCTAAAGTTAGTGATCAGATTAAACGCAGGTGAGATGCAACACCAGCATATTGTAATTATCTTATTTCCTGTTTTGCAGTCCCTAATATCCAGTTATGTAAATCACAAAGATTCTTATAATAACACCTGTCTTCTCCCCCAAATTAAATGGAGTTATCTTCTTTTTTTAAAATACAAAACCCACAACTTTATCATAGAGAAACAAGCCTACTGAGCAAGATCTCTATAATCATTTAAATATACAAAGGCTACAAAGGCAAATACTTCACCCTCCAGTCCTAAATTTACCTCTTTTATTTTTTCTGAAGCTCTAAACTTTCCCTCTTCATTTGCACACATTGAAAGCTGTCCCGAAATTTTCAGGAACAATGGCAAGTTTTCAAACATTTCCTAGAAAGTGTGTAACCCTGTCTTTCTCTTTGTTCTCCTATACTTACATCAGTAGATCAGTGTGACACTTACAAGTCCAGGTATTTTTATCCCAGTTCATTCAAAGGTGGACCAGAGATAACACAGCTCCTGTGCTTGGGCGGGGGATGCTGTGGCTGGGGTAGTGGGGTGAAATGTGGCAGGAGAAGCTACGAGAATCATAGGGCAAGCAAGGCGTTCCTTAAGGAAGAAAGCTTTCTAAATAACACACTGCTCCGTTCTTTCTATCCCTCATCAAAGCTGTTTTGTTCCTAACCTATTTTTCATTAAGTTTAACGCCTTTGGAAAAGTCCTGTCACTTTCCTAGGGAAAGTCTCCAGGGGAGCGAATTTTCAAGATCTGCTGCGGAGTGTGTTCTGCCAGTGCCTGGAGGACCATTTGTTTACGAAACTCGGGAAACACCCAGATGCCGCTTCCCTGTGTCCTGCAGCTGCTCAGCAAGCAGGGAGGCTTGCAGGCGCCCACAGAACTCACTTCTGTGAAGCCCTTTCTTCTCTGGGAGCCTTCACTGCTATTGTGATGTCCTGCTTGCTCCTCCCTTTTATTCCAGATGCACAACATCAATACAAAATGTTGGAGATCATGACAGCGTTGGGCTCCAAAAACAGTATTGTTTGTCATTTTGAAGCCAGGTCTCAAAATGACTTGAACTTCTAAAGAAGGAGCTGGCATCATTTCTATCATTTACACAATCGGATGTTCAGTGTGTGAGGGTAGGAATGGGGGTGGGGTGGGTCCACTTCTATCCATTAGGGAACTCCGGTGATATCATAGATTCAATATGCCAAGCTTTCCAGGTGGTAGCTTATTTAACTATTGTTAGGGATAACTCAAAGAGCTTTGTATTGCCCCTTCACAAAGTTATGAAAGGGCTATTAAATACATGTATGGGATTAGTAAATTGCAGAAATGTTTGCACAGGCATCGAGATGCCAAGTAGCAGCCTCTTCATGGTGACCCCCCTCCAGTCATGCTTGGTACACAAGCATAGCTGCAATGCAAATCCCCTAGACCCCTCTTCTACCAGATGGCCAACCCCCCATCCCCAGTGTTTCTTATATGAGTGATCTCAAGAAGTCTGTGTATTAGTTACTTGTTGCTGCATAACAAATGACCCAAAATGCAGTAGCTTAAACAACAGTCATCTTTTATTATATCTCACGGTGTCTGAGAGCCAGGAATCCAGGTAGGGCACAGCAAGAGTAGCATGTCTCTGTCCCATGATTTCTGGGGTCTTCAAGGGAAGACTCAAAGGCAGAGTGTTGAAATCCTTTGGGGGATCATCACTCTCATATCTGCTAGCTGATGCTGGCTGCTGTTTGGGCCTGAGGCCTTGAGCCAGGACACTGACATGTGATTTCTTGGTGTGACCTGGGCTTCCTCACAACATGGTGACCCTCCAGAGAAAGAGACAGAGCCTGAAAGAGCCATGTGCCTTTCCCTGCCCAGCTTTGGTAGTCATGCAGCATTGATTCCACTGAGCTTCACTGGCTAAGTCGTTACAAAGGACTTCTCTGGCTCAAGGGGAGGGAATGTAGATACTACCTTTCTTTGGAGATGAGTCCAATCACATTAAGAGCATGTGGGATGGAAAATGCGTTGGTTCAGCCACCTTTGGAAGATACAATCTGCCATTGGTACCTTCCCCAAATACACAGTCTTCCTTGTGGAACTGGGGGATATATCATAAACTCTAAATAGGAAAGGCACTTCCTGTATAAATACTAATTGGCTGTCTGTGAGACATGCAGTGACTCTAGGTCCCCTGTGGGGTGGGACAGCTCAGGAAGTCCAAGGATTCAGTGAAAACCCTAGAAGATCTTGCCAACTGGAAGAGAGGGAAGCTGATGGCTGGACTCCTCTCCTAGTTATGCTTTTGGATAAACATCTGGAGAGCACAGGGCTTAGCAAGTCAAGAGCCAGCTACAGCAACACCATAGAAACACGCTGCAGCTGAGTGCACTGGGTGATTTTGTAAGCGGCATCCCACCTGGTCCACCAGACAGTGAGCTGATTGAGGTGTGGATTTTCACAGATATGCAATGGTAAACAAGAAAGATGCATCTCCTACATCCAAGGAATATGTGTTTGGTTAGAAGAGTTGGACAACAAACAAAATAGAATAAACAAAGTGACGAACGAACACGCTAGGTAGTGATGGGCATTGTGGCAATCCCAGAACAGGTGACGGTGGTGACACACAGTGCCTACACCCAGAACAGCGGAGTACACTGTCATCAGTAATCGCCTCTCCAGGAAACTGGGGGCACTCATCAGACTCAGTTACTTATGGTCTGTGAGTGAAGGAATTAGAGTCCCTGGAGAGACCCCTTAGGAACACCAGTGACCAGCAGATTGCACAGATTGGCTCAGCAGCAAAGCCAAGGTTACATCTTGGGATTCCTGGCTACAGCCCATTGCTCTCCCCAACCTGCACATGACTGCAGACAGCGGCGGCCTATTCAGCATCTTGGGGCTGTCAGGAGTGGTGTCTAGGGAGGACCAGTTGCTCTCTCCATCAGTGGCCTTGAACGTGTGCTCAGAGCCCCCTGAGAACAGACAAACCCTTGAAGAATCAACTGAGAAATATCATCTTCCTGTCCATTCAGATCAGGAAATAACTGAAAACATCTTTCTTTACATAGTAGATTTGGTCATGAAAAGCTGATGGTAAATAGCTTTACCATCTATTGTGGGTTAAACTGTATTTTAAGAGCTCTCTGATGTCAGGATTGGCACAGTGTTGATAGTCATTGGACAAAGGGTGCGTGAGGGCTCATTAGACTATTCTCTTTTGCTTGGTGTGTGCTTGAAATTTTCTCAAATAAAAAGTAAGTAAAGAAGTAGATGAAATAGCTTTCCTCTGGCAGTACATTTGTCTCTGTTTCCCTCTCTTCCTCTCTTAAAATGAGAATGATTACTTCCAACAAATCATTTTTGTAAAAGTAAGTCTTGCAAAAAATGACTTATAATTGTTTCTGTACATTGGGTTGTTCTGAAACCAAGCACAGCATATTGAAATGATTTGCAGTATTAGCCTCACCTTTAATTCCTGTGATAGTTAAGTAATACGAGTAAGCATGTTTCTACCTATTGCAAATAAATTTGTGGGGCATCAAAAGGAGATGTGGGGTTGGTGTCATGATGCGAGAGACAAGGGATGAACCTGGAGGTTGTGAGGCTGAGGTTGGCTCCTTCTCTCTTCCACCCAGTCTGAGACCCCTGGCCACGTCTCATTACCTCTCAGGGTCTCAGTTTTCTCCTAAATCAGCTCTGGATCATTTCAAGAATCCTTTCCTTCCAGCACTGTAGAGAGTTCTGGAGGTCAACACATGTTATAATTCTCAGATCACCAGGGTCACGTGAGACGAGAACAGGGATGAGAGATTAAAACTCCCTGTCTCCAGGAATAAGAAAGCAATACAGTGCCTCAAGGCCGTTAACAATTTTCGTGATCCATAGATTTCTTACCGCTTAATTCTCTGCTCTACCTTCTTGAGGCTAATATTGTAAACATTATGAAAAGGAAACCGATGAAAAGATGAGTAACAGCTTCTGGCTGTTGAGCACAGTTTCACAATATTTTTGAATTTCTCAGATAACCTTGCATATTAATGTCATTTTCTTCACTGGGAAGAAAGTCAACAGACCTTCAGCCAAACCATGACCACTTGGTAACCTGTTGAAAATTCTATATTTGAACTCCTGCCCCCAGCTCCACCTTTCACCTTGACTGGTAGGATGGTCTCTCAGGGGTCTCTCTTCTCATCCTCGGCCAACAGTGTCAACTATGGTATCTCTGGAAGACAGCAGAAAAAAGACGAAATGCTCACAGTTTGATGAGCTTATCATTCTTTCAGATAATGGGATTGTGAGTCCTTATTTTTCTTAAATTTTCTGCATTTTGACTTTCTTCTTAGTGCTTTCTACACACTCCATGTTTTCTTCAATGAGCATGCATTACTTTATACTCAAGAAAAGAGCAATGCACACTGTTTTTTAAAGTCACTATTGGTACTCCTCAGACTAAATCCTTCCTTGACCCTCCACTGCCATAGCATAAAATCCAATGTATTGATTTGGTTCCTCCACCCTCAGTGCCTGGCTGGCTACCCTCCTAATCTCACCTTCGTCACCTCTTCCCTGACCTCTCTCCCTTCCCCTCCCCATCCTCCTTCCCACCTGTGCTCACCCACACCTTCCATACCCCAGACACCAAGGCGCCCTCCATCTGAATCTCCCCCACCCACAGGGGTTTGCCTGACCACTCCCACACTTTCTTTAGGAGCCATTTCAAGCCCGGCTTCTGCTGGCCCCCAGGGAGGCTCCCCTGCTTCTCCAGGGCTCTGGGGCACCCCGCCTCACTGACCATCCTCCTAGAACAGGCCACAAACAGCAGCATGTGGTGTGTTCTCAGGGCTGTTCTTCACTAGACTGGAAGTGCCCTGAGGACAGGCTCAGTGCCATTACTTCTGTTAATTTTCTTTTCTTTTCTTTTCTTTTTTGGTTCTGGTTTTTTCTATTTGACCATAGCAAAATTATTCATTGAATGTTTCCTTGAGTTTTAAGGGGTCTACACAGCAATTACACATCACTAGGGTCTTTCTTATTTCCCAAGAAAAGCCACTTTGAAGTAAAACTATGAAGAGTGTTGCATGCTGAGGACTTTCCAAAACACACAGACTTTCTCACGGTGTTGCCTGAAGCGTGTTGCTCCCGCTCTGCCTGTGCTAGGCTCCTGCTCTTCCTGGAATGCCTTCCTTTCCTAGTCTACTAGCAAACTCCTGCTCACCCTTCCAAACTCGGTTTTGACACCCATGCTGCCCTCCCCAGCAGCCCCTTGAGCTGGGAGCTGGAGACATCCCTCGGGAAGGTGCCTCAGGGCACCCTTGTCTCTCCAGATGCCATCATTTGCGTACCTGTTTCCCCCATAATTCCCTAGAGACTCTGACCGGCCCCCTAGAGGTGCTAGTTTAGTGCTTGTGGAAGGAAGGAATTTCATGTTAGCAGTCTACATGCCAGGGAGTGCTCGGTGGATATGCAGAAACGGAGTTTTAAGGACAGGGAGATGCAGGGACCCCAGGAGAGCTTTGCATTTGCTCTCTGCACAGGGCACCCGGCTGAGGGTGAGTGGGTCCTACCACCCTGGGTCTGTCCTCCAGGATTCCCCAAGGCAGGACCGCCTGCCTACAGCATGACCCTGATCCATGCCAGTGTCATAGGGGCTAACAGAGTCAGCCAAGCATCCACTCAGTGCCCGCCTGCCATCCTTCCCACAGTAAACCCCAGATTCTCTATTATTTTTGATTTCTTCTTCCCATCATTTGTCCAGGGTCTTGCCAGTACTGAGACCAAAGAGTAGCAAAGAGTCACCCTTTAGGAATGTAAAATGATTCTTGTTCCAACAAGGCTCCACTTAATCATACACTCTACAGATTCAGGGAGCTCATTTGGGTAAAATACAGTTTTTCTTTTCATACATTTGCTGCTTTCTCCAAACAAACTCTAGGAAAGACTGCAACATCAGCACTTTGACAATTTGGAACTGAAATAGAGAGTCTGGAGTCTGGGATTTCATGTCTCCTCTGATTGAAAAAATAAAAATTCTTTGAAGTGCATAAACTTGTGCTTGGCAGTGTTTTCATCTGACATTGTTTCATTTTTCACAGATCAAGCTAAAGCAAGAAAAATTATTCTCCCACCCTTCACCAGCAAGATTCTCTGCCTTCTCAGCCTTTCACACAGCCAGGACTGGGGACCTCCTGAAAAGTGGTGTTGGCCCCTCCATCAGGCAGACCTCAGAGTGGAATCCCCTGCCTCCTCTTCATCTTTCTACCCGTCCTGTCCCCACCCAAGCGACACACGCCACAGAAGGTGACCTGGAAAATGCCTTGTGCACTGTGGGGCGATGGGAAGTGGGGGTAGGCTTGGATCAGGTGCTGTCACCTCTGCACTCATCACACACATCCTCCTCCCTCATGCCAGAGTCTCAGCATGAGTTGGAGGTGTTGGCATCTCAGGGAGGAGGATCGCTGTGACCCACAGGGAGACACATGCACCTGCCCCCACTGTGGCTTCTGCCCTCCTCCCCTGCAGGGATGGTGATGGCCAGTTGATGTGTTGACTGGGCTTGGTGCACGGCGGCTGCTAGGCACCTTCACTCCATCCTGAAACAGCAGGAGAAAGTGCCTCGTGAAGTTTGGAAGAAGTAAAGGGAACCTAAGCATGTTGCAGGGCTGCTTTATCTCACAAAAAGCAAATCAACAGCATCTGCTCTTCAAGAGGACAACAGATCCCGGCCTCCTGACGCGCCCCTCCCCTGCGCTCTGGGCCCACAGACGGCACCTGGTGTGACTTCGCATTATTTTGAAGCTGGAAAGGCAGACATTTTGAGCCCTAAAGAGGTTTTGCCTTCTGAGGTAGGGATGAGGATATCTTCCAATCTGCCTTTGGTTCCGGGGGGATGGCCAAATCCTGAGAGCAGCGAAATCACCCAAATAATGAAGCTTCGGGCGGAGGCGCTATGTCCATGGTGTGGGCTGGGCATTTCCCAGGACCATTCTCTCCTGGAGTCAGGCTGCCCATGCCTGGAAACTCGTTCTCACTCCCAGGAGCTCAGGAGCTGAGGAGACCCGCAGGGACATCTGGCTGGTGTCCTCCCCCCAAGTCTGGAGGAAAGAATAGAATACCAAAAGGAGCTGACCATCCCCACACCCCCTGGGGCCACGACATCCGCGGTGACCTGCAGGACTGGGGGACCAAGGACGGGTGATTCCAGAGTGTCTGACATCGGCGCATTTGGAGGACAGTGATCCTAAATGACCAACAATCACGCACCGGGTGGGAGTGGGAGGGATGTTCCCAGCCTTAGGCATTGAGGAAAAGCTCAGCCCCGGGGCAGGGCAGGCAGGCCAGGAAGGGAAGACCTGAGCGGGAGGGGTGGGGGCTGGGAGAGCAGCTGGACTGTGAGCTAGGCTAGGATGCAGGGAGGAGCTCCCGGGAGAGCAACCCTGGGGCCAGGCTGGGGCTGCCTGTGGACCCCAGGAGAAGGCCCTCCAGGAGCAGCTGCAGGCTATGCTGTGAGCTGTGCTTTCCTAAACTCAAAGGCTCTTGGTGAGTGTGTTTCAGGCAGAGCTCAATCTCTCACGGGTTCTGGGAGCTCCAGGCACAAGTGTGGGGACATCCCCAGGGTCACTGCAGCCAAGGTGGCATCAAGGCAGCAGTGGGGGTAAGGCAGGGAAGCAGGAAATGTAGGGGCTCATCCTGGCAGCCCAGCACAATAGGCAGCTTGTGAAATGGCCTGGATGAACCCACCTTGGCATTCACAGCTGTGCAATGCCCTCCCCTTGAGTGTGAACCTGTGACTTGCTCCTAACCAACCGGATGTGGCAAAGGTGGTGGCATGTCATTTCCGCAATGAGGATGTACAAGACTGTGGCTGCTGTCTTGCCAGCACTCTCTCCTGCCTTCTCCACTTGGTCTCAAGAAGCCATGGTGGAGAGTCCCATGTGGCAAGGACCTGAATCTTGCCCATAGCCACGTGAGTCATGTGGACCCTCACTCAGTCGAGCCTTTGCAAGAGACCTCGGCCCTGTCTAATAACCGGATTGCAGCTTGTGATAGACCCTGAAGACAAGGCTCCCAAATAAGGTGTTCGTGGATTCCTGACTCACAGCAACTATGAAATAGCAAATGTGTGTTTTAAACCTCTATCTTGTGATTACAGGAGCAGATAACTAATACAAGTATAATAGTATCTTAAAACATGCTAAAAAAATTATCTGGGGAGATGTAATCAGAGGGTGCTATCTGCTATTCCTGGCAGTTGTAGCACTAGGCGACTTTATAACCATGACATTAAAAGGAAGTACAGTTTATTTTGTAGTCACATGTTGATGAGGCTACGAAAGGCTGTTTATTTGAGATGTTGCTTGTAAATTCTTTATTTCTCAAGACTGTCTCTCTCACTCTTTGCTCAGAACCACCTCACTCTTCCTGATTCTCTCTCCCATTGCCTCCCACCTGAGCACGGCTTTCCTGCCCTCCTCGTTTGATCAGGAACGCAGTTAGACTGTGTGCCTGTCTTTTTGTTTAGTTTATGCAAGGCGAGTTGACTCCCAATGGCTGTTTCATTGCATCTAGTGATCAAGTACTGCTCTCGGTCACCTGCCTCCACCCATATCCAGCTCTGGGTTTGGAGATGTCATATCCCAAGTGGAACCAGGACCTTGGAGCCCTCATATGTCCAGAAGAGGAATTAGGCATGGTATGCATCTGTTCAAGGGAGACTTAGAGTAATTAATGCATAATCAATTCAAAGTGGGTAACTGGATGATTTAAGGAAACACCATACAACTTCAATGACTGAAGTCTTTGGAGGACAGCCATGCCCCCATGAGGCCCACTTACTGGGATCACCGATTCAGACAAAACTCAGGACCTAACATAGGCGGGAACACAGGACAACCCATTCTGGCAATTTACATTTGGCCTATGCTCCTAGGACCAGAAGTGGTCTTAGATACTTGTTTGTGAATGGTGGCAATTCTAGGGAAGGCTCACCACTACAGGAGCCCAGAGAGAGCCCAGGAACTTTGTCATCCAGGAAGCTGCTACCTCCCACCACTCTATACTTCTCAATTTACCCCTGTCTGATTAGGGCAAGGTCTAATTTCTCAATGTCTTTTCACTTGGTTGGAATTCAGTTGAAATGAAGAATTTGGAGATTTCAATGTTTCCAGTTGGAATCACAGAATCCTTAATTCTTCACCAACCTTTTAACTTTATTTCTAAGATATGATGTCTGATGGCCCAGCCTTTTAAAGTTGCCGTCGTGATGTTGCAAGTTCTGCTGACATACTGTTGCAGTCTCAGGAAAAGCTGGAAAACATTTCTGCAAAGGACAAAGTGCTATGTTTAGGGAATTACTCACATTTCACTATGAAAATATTGTTTCTGCCTAATTTGCTTCATACAAAATTGTTTAAATTAAGTTTATTTTAAACAAATTGTTTGGAAGGGTTTAAGACACCAGCCATTTGAAAGATCTCCTCATTCTGAAATACCAAGAAAAAAAAATCACCACCTAAAAGTAAAGAAAGATGAAGGGATCCATGTGTGTCACCACTTTCTCAGGCCTGGCCTTCACACAGATGTTCCTAGACAAAGGTTAAATCAGGCAATGAGGCCAACACAATACATGATCTCTTGCAAGTTTTTGCACGTGGCATTCTTGATCTAGGGAAGCTGGTTGTTTTCTCAGACCAAGAGGGAGGCTAACCAGGTGAACCAGGGGTCTGGTTAACAACGAGGTTACTATAGAGTGGTAGTGATGCCACAGTGTCAGGCTGAGTGTTGGGCTAGATAACTTCCAACGGTTCTAGCCGGCTACACTTAGTCACCAAACCCTGACCTCACACCGTTGTTGGAGAGGTGAACCTGGGAGACTGCAGAGTGAGGCTAGAGTGTGGGTCTCTTATCTAACACAACATGCAAGTTAACTAGGAGGGAAAAAGCAAAGCTGGACTTCAAATTCCTTTGTGTGGCAACGGGTCTCCAGGGATCTGGCCTTGGCCTGGGTTCTGCGAGCTGGCCTAGCATAGAGGAGGGATAGGGCTGTAGACTCTGGAGCCAAAAATCTACATCAGAATCAGTCAGAACAGGAAGAATAGGGAGAAACTGACAGAAAGGAGAAAAAAATTTTTGCAGCAATGAGGCTCCAACAAGAACAAGGACAAGGACATATAGAGGACAGGAGAGAAGGTGGAAGCCCAGGAGACTCTGAGGCACAGGGACCTCTGCAAGACCATGAGGTCTTATCTCTGGGTGGCCATAGGGCATGAAGGTAGACTCAGCATAAGAAAACGAGGGTTCCCAAGTCAGGAATGGAGTTTAGAGAGTCACCAAGACAGAAGAGGAGCCAGAAGCTAGTGTCAGAGCCATGGTCTAGAGTTAGCAAGAGAAGACCAATATCAAATAAGGACCAGTAGTGGGTGACTTGGGCAGGGCAGAGAGAAATCCTTGTCCTTGTTCTGGAAACATGTTTCAGTTTCTCCTTACATTAATAAACCACCCAGTGCATGATTTATGAACAGACCAGCTATATTATTGACAGGGCCAGGGCTGGAAATAATACAATATGCCTAACATGGACAGTCATTATACAACTAGTAGTGGAAGATTGTCAATGGCTCAGGACAATTTCATCCTCATGGTGGGAAAAAGAAACATAAGCCACAAGACCCTCAGACCCTGGGTTTGTTGCTCCCCATTTGCTCATGCAGAACAGTGTCTCAGTCTGTTTTCTGCTACTATAACAGCATACTTGTGATGGTTGAAACTGAGTGTCAACTTGATTGGATTGAAGGATGCAAAGTATTGATCCCAGATGTGTCTGTGAGGGTGTTGTCAAAGGAGATTAACATTTGAGAGAGTGGGCTGGGAAAGGCAGACCTGCCCTTAATCTGGATGGGCACCATCTAATTAACTGCCAGTGTGGTCAAGATATAAAGCAGGCAGAGAAATGTGAAAAGGCTAGACTGGCTTAGCCTCCCAGCCTACATCTTTCTCCTGTGCTGGATGCTTCCTGCCCTCAAACATCAGACCTCAAGTTCTTCAGCTTTGGAACTGGGAGTGACTTCCTTGCTTCTCAGTTTGCGGATGGCCTGTTGTGGGACCATGTGATCGTGTCAGTTAATACTACTTAATAAACTCTGCTTTATATATATATCCTATCGGTTCTATCCCTCTACAGAACCCTGACTAATACAGATTTTGGTGCCAGGTATGGTTCTAGAGGAACAGAATATTAAGGATGGAGTTCTTTTGTTGGTTTTGGGGTTTCTGGAGTTGGCTGCTTAATATGATTTGACCCAAAAATGTTAAGGATTCTACTTCTAATAATATGGAGAACACTGATAGTCCTTGGCATGAACTGTTTAGAAAGTTATGCAAATTAAATTCATGTGACACTGCTTATTCACTGCTCATGAGAAGCAAGAGGTTTAGTGACTTTATACATAACACCTTTGGCCATATGTGGAGAACCAGGGAACATAATGAAGCTGGTTGGTTGTTCCAAAGTTCAATGGACAAAGTGATGAAATAAAATTATGAACTCAGGGATTCTAACTCTTGGCTTCAGAAGCAGATACTGAGCCTTAAATCTGCTAAGACTGCCCTGAGTGAGAATCTTATCTTGTGTAGAGAAAGAGCTGAAATTGTGGAAAAACAGACACAAGCTCATACCATGCAAGTGGCTGACCTACAACAAGAGCTGAATGCATAGCCTCGCCAGGTGTCTACTGTGAAAGTGATGGCATTGACTGGGTAAGAATGGGACCCTGCAACTTGGAATGGGGACGTATGGGAGGACCCTGATGAAGCTCAGGACACTGAGCTTGTAAACTCTGATGAACATTTTTTGACAGAAGAAACAGCTTCCCCATCCCCAGTAGTGGTAACATCCCCTCCTGACCCACGCTGCCATCAACCTTTTCACTTTTGTCTGAGGAGATAAACCCTGCACTGCCTGAGGCAACAGTGATGGCCTCTCCTGAGGCAATTGCCAGGCAAGATGATGTTGATTCTCCTCAGGAGCCACCCCCAATGCCCCTGTTTGCTTCTAGACCTATAACTAGACTAAAGTCCTGGCGGGCCCCTAGAGGTGAGGTTCAGAGTGCACTACACTCAAAAAGAACTGCTTGAGTTTTCTAATCTATATAAGCAGAAATCTGGAGAATAGGCATGGGAGTGGATATTAAGGGTGTAGGATAATTATGGAACATAGAGTTAAATCAGGCTAAATTTATTGATTTGGGCCCACTAAGTAGGGATTCTGCATTTAATGTTGCAGCTTGGGGACTTAAAAAGGTTCTAATCATTAATTTGCTTGGTTAGCTGGAATATGGATTACAAGATGGCCCACTGTAAGCAAGCTGGAAATGCCTGATCTATCTTGCTTTAATGTAGAGGAAGGGATCCAAAGGCCTAGGGAGATTGGGAGGGTGGAATGGATTAGTCACTTTAGACCTACACATCCCAGCTGGGAGGGCCGAGAAAATGTACCCTTTACCAATGCTTTGTGGTGAAATAGATTTGTGAGGCAAGCACCTGCATGTTTGAAGAGCCCTGTAATTGCCCTCCTCTGTATGTCAGATCTAACAGTGGGAACCACAGTCACTCAATTACGAAATTTAAATGCAATGGGAATAATTGGATCCCGAGGTGGCAGGGGCCAAGTGTCGGCACTGAACCATCAAAGGCAAGGTGGGCACAGCTACCATAATGGACAGCAGAGGCAAAGCAGCCATCAGAATAGTCTGACTCATGTAGAGCTCTGGCACTGGCTAATTAATCACAGTGTTGCTAAAAGTGAAATTGATAGGAAGCCTACTGCATTCTTACTTAATTTATATAAGCAGAAAACTTTCAGGTCGAATGGAAAAAAGACTAATTTGAATTATAGAAACAGAGAATCAAAGCCCCTCAATCAATTTCCAGACTTGAGCCAGTTTACAGACCCAGAACCCCTTGAATGAAGGGAAAACCGGTTCCTCTTAAGTAAGGACCCCACTACACTACCGACAATTTATGCTGTTAATCTTTCTCCCATCCTTTCCCAGGAGACCTCTGGCCATTTACCAGGGTAACTGTGCACTGGGGAAAGGGAAATGATCAGACATTTTGGGGACTACTGGACACTGGCTCTGAGCTGACATTGATTCCAAGGGACCCAAAACATAATTCTCCAGTTAAAGTAAGAGCTTATGGAGGTCAGGTAAATGAATGGAGCTTTAGCTCAGGTCCAACCTACAGTGGGTCCGGTGGGTCCCCGGACTCATCCTGTGGTCATTTCTCCAGTGTCAGAATGCATAATTAGACATAAATAGACATACATAGCAACTGGCATAACCCCCACATTGGATCCCTGACTGGAGGGCTATTATGGTGGGAAAGGCCAAATAGATACCATTAGAACTGTCTCTACCTAGAAAAACAGTAAATTTAAAACAATATTGCTTCCCTGGAGGGACTGTGGAGATTAGTGCCACCATCAAGGACTTGAAAGACACAGGGGTGGTGATTCCCACCACATCCTCGTTCAACTCTCATATTTGGCTTGTGCAGAAGACAGATGGATCTTGGAGAATGATAGTGGATTATCATAAACTTAACCAAGTAGTGACTCCAATTGCAGCTGCTCTACCAGATGTGGTTTCATTGCTTGAGCAAATTACATCTCCTGGTGCCTGGTGTGCAGCCATTGACTTGGTAAATGCCTTTTTCTCCATTCCTGTCCATAAAGCCCACCAGAAGCAATTTGCCTTCAACTGGCAAGGTCAGCAATATACCTTTACCATCCTACCTCAGGAATATATCGATTCTCTGACTTTGTGTCATAATCTTATTCAGAGAGAACTTGATTGCTTTTCATTTCCACAAGATATCACACTGGTCCATTATATTGATGACATTATGCTGATTCGATCCAGTGAGCAAGAAGTAACAAACACACTGGACTTATTGGTGAGACATTTGAGTGCCAGAGGATAGGAAATAAATCTGACTAAAATTCAGGGACCTTCTACCTCAGCAAAATTTCTAGGGGTCCAGTGGTGTGGGACCTGTCAAGATATTTCTTCTAAGGTGAAGGATAAGTTGCTGCATTTAGCTCCTCCTACAACTAAGAAAGAGGCATAATGCCTAGTTCTATTTGGATTTTGGAGGAAACACATTCCTTATTTGGGTGTGTTACTCTGGCCCATTTATCGAGTGACTTAAAAGGCTACCAGTTTGGAATGGGTCCAGAACAGGAGAAGACTCTGCAACAGGTCTAGGCTGCTGTGAAAGCTGCTCTGCCTATTGGGCCATATGACCCAGCAAATCCAATGGTGCTTGAGGTGTCAGTGGCAGATAAGGATGCTGTTTGGAGCCTTTGGTAGGCCCCAATAGGTGAATCATAGCAGAGGCCTCTAGGATTTTGGAACAAGGCCCTGCATCTTCTGCAGAAAACTACTCTCCTTTTGGGAGACAGCTCTTGGTATGTTATTGGGCTTTGGTGGAAACTGAACGTTTGACCATGGATCATCAAGTCACCATGTGACCTGAACTGTCTATCACCGACTGGGTCCTTTCTGGCCCATCTAGCCATAAAGTAGGTTGTGCACAGCAGCATTCCATCATCAAATGGAAGTGGTATATACATGACTGGGCTCGAAAAGGTCCTGAAGGCACAAGTAAGTTACATGAGGAAGTGACTCAAATGCCCATGGTCTACATGCCTGCCACCCTGCCTTCTCCCTACCAGCCTGCACTGATGGCCTCATGGAGAGGTCCCTATGATCAGTTGACAGAGGAAGAGAAGACTAGGACCTGGTTCACAGATGTTTCTGCAGGATATGCAGGCACCATGCAAAAGTGGAGAGCTGCAGTGCTACAGCACCTTTCTAGGACATCCGTGAAAGACAGTGGTGAAGGAAAATCTTCCCAGGAGGCAGAACTTCCAGCAGTGTACTTGGTTATGCACTTTGCATGGAAGGAGACATGGCCAGATGTGCGATTATATACTGATTCATGGGCTGCAGCCAGTGGTTTGGCTGCTGGGTGGTCAAGGACTTGGAAGAAGCATGATTGGAAAATTGGTGACAAAGAAATTTGAGGAAGAGGTATGTGGCTGGACCTCTCTGCGTGGTCAAAAACTGTGAAGATATTTGTATCCTATGTGAGTGCTCACCAAAGGGTGCCCTTAGTAGGGGAGGACTTTAGTAATCAAGTGGATAGGATGACCCATTCTGTGGACACCACTCAGCGTCTTTCCCCAGCCACCCTTGTCATCACCCAATGATCCCATGAACTAAGGGGCCATGGTGGCAGGGATGGAAGTTATACATGGGCTCAGCAATATGGACTTCCACTACCAAGGCTGACCTGGCTACAACCACTGCTGAGTGCCCAATTTGCCAGCAACAGAGACAAACACTGAGCCCTTGATATGGTACCATTCCTTGGGGGTGATCAGACTGCTACCAGGCGAGAGGTTGATTATATTGAACTTCTTCCATCATGGAAAGGGAAGAGGTTTGTCCTCATTTGAATAGACACTTACTCCGGATATGGGTTTGCCTATCCTGCATGCAGTGCTTCTGCCAAGACTACATCCGTGGACTTATGGAATGCCTCATCCACCATCATAGCATTGCCTCTGACCAAGGCACTCACTTTACGGCTAAAGAAGTGTGGCAGTGGGCTCATGCTCATGGAATTCACTGGTCTTACCATGTTCCCCATCATCCTGAAGCAGCTGGATTGATAAAATGGTGGAACGGCCTTTTGAAGTCACAATTACAGTGCCAACTAAGTGACAATACTTTGCAGGTCTGGAGCAAATTTCTCCAGAAGGCTGCGTATGCTCTGAATCAGCGTTCAATATCCTGTTGGTTCTGTCCCTCTAGAGAACCCTGACTAATATAATACTACAGACTATGGACTGGGTAATTTATAAGAAAGCACGTTTGTTTAACTCATGGTTCTGTATGCTGGAAAGCCCAAGAACATGGCACTAGCATCTGGTAAGGGCCTTCTTGCTGCATCACATGTCAAGAGGGCAAGAGCATGCATGTCAGCTTAGGACTCTTCCTCTTCTTATAAAACCACCAGTCCCATCATGGGTGCCCCATCTTGACCATATCTAATCCTAATTACCTCCCAAAGGCCATACCTCCATCAACATATAAATTTGTGAATTAAAATTTCAACATATAAGATTTGGGGGACATATTCAAACCATAGCAGACAGCATCTGCCTGTGGGAGATGGGCCATCTTTGAGGATTGCAAGGCAGAGATGAGATTTCATTCTCCATCCTGGAGCTCCAGATTGAGTCTTACAGGGGGAGAAACCAGGTTTTGAATGAGGAACCTTGCTAACATTTCCTAGGAACCTGGTCAGTGTCTGTCATCCCAGCTGCACCTGGGAAAGCTATTGGTGCTAGAAGGACATGAGCTGAGCAGGGAGGCTGCAAACATATGACCCAGAGCACTTGTGTTTCTTTGCTAAATTCTACCTGTGTTTGGATTTCCCAACCTCAAGTTATTTCGTTGTCAGAATTTTTTTTACTTATTTTTTTTTCTTCTTTGCCAGCAGGAAAATATGTGTTTCACATTTCTCTTGAATATTATTCTCTTCTTTCAACCAGAGGCAGGAGTGAATCTGCTTTTGTAGGGCCTGAAGCATACACAGTTTGGGAGTGGTCCACTTTAAGAAAAAGAATATTAAGGTTTTGACATAAAGATGACCACAAAAGAGAAACCATTAATTTAGAATGAGAAAAGAAGCCACAATATATTATAATATTATTAAAGCTGTCTTATGAAACATCATAAGACCTGGAAAAATATTACACTACTTTTATTTAATTAGCTACCTGGCTCTATAACGCCTCTTCCCTGGCATTTTTGGCTCCATAGTCTGATCATTTCTTATGATGACAATTTAATAGAAAAAATCAAGATACTTCAGTCCTCTCTTCAGCATGGTTGTTTTACTATTGACAGTTAGGGAAAGTTTCTGTAAACTTCCCAAGTTATTTTTGACGATGCTGTGTAAAGTTTTAGGATTATTTTCAAACCTGGAAAATCTCCACTGGGCTCCCCTCCCGTGGTGCTATTACAGACACTTTCACTCTTCGCAATACGACAGCAGGTCGTGCCTTCAAATGCAGATGTTCTGATAAACTCTATTTCGTGTGATTCCCACCAAAGAGGAACAAAGCTGTGCAGCACATTTATAATGTCATGCCCTGAATTATGGAGTATATTCCTGATAGGAGAGAGCTTTAGCTTTGAATAGGCTCCCCTGAGAACTAAATCTTCAGCTTGTGCTTTCATGCCGGATGTTGGAAGAACTTTCTAGGAAGTAATTTCTGAAACTATACATTTCAAGCCTTGATTCTCCTCCACTGCCCACATGCATCCTGTGTCAGGCACTGGAGGACACATCCGTGTTTCAATCATTTCCCTGTCTTTGTGCCTTTGTGTCTGAGCTGGGTGAGTCAGCAGGTGGGCGGGAAGACTATTCCTGCACGCTGTTCCCATAGAGGGATGACTGGCAATTCACCACTGCATATGGTGGGGGGACTTTGAGCTGTAGTGTGACAAAGGGGAAGTGGAAAGGCAGAGACAATGATCTTGGCCGTGAGCAGCCAAAATATCCTACCTGTGCACTTTACCAAAAATATGTGAAGTTCTTGCAAGGAGCTGAGCAGATGTGGAGCTTTGGGGTAGATGCTCTCGAGGCCGGAAAATAAAAAATTTTTCTGAAATGTTCTAGTTTCTCAGCAGTCATGTTTCTGAGCTCTTACATTTCACCTCTGTTCCTAAAAAAGAGCTGTTTTTAATTTATTTTCTTTTTTGCACATTTTCTCATTTTTCTCCTTGTTTTCACAGTGGGCACTGTAGCTGGCCTCCCACATGCTGACATAAAGTACTTAGGATTTCAAAATTGTGTTTATTACTGTTGTTTAAAAAGTACAAAGTTTTCAAAAGTAAAAATCATTTAGGTGAGGGGGGGTGCGGTGGCTCACGCTTGTAATTTCAGCACTTTGGGAGGTCGAGGTGGGTGGATCATTTGAGGTCAGAAATTCAAGAGCAGCCTGACCAACATGGTGAAACCCCATCTCTACTAAAAATACAAAAATTAGCCGGGCTTGGTGCCGCGCCGCCTGTAATCCCAGCAGCTCTGGAGGCTAAAGCAGGAGAATTGCTTGAACCCGGGAAGCAGACGTTGCAGTGAGTTGAGATCGCGCCATTGCACTCCAGCCTGGGCGACAGAGTGAGACCCTGTCTCAAAAAAAAAGAAAGAAAGAAAGAAAAAAAAAAAAGAAAAGAAATTATTTAGGTGAGCGCAGCACAGAAATACAAGGAAAGAGCGGCTCCGCTTCCTGTCCGCGTCCAGGTGAATCTTTCCCTCCCATCAGGGCTTCCTCTCGGCAGTGGCCGGTCTTTGGATTCCGGACGTTCGTGAAGAGATGGTTCTGCAGGACTCAGAAAAGGAAGTTTAGCTCCCAGGGTTAAAATTTCAGCTGTTATGTCTTAAATCACCAGATTTTTTTAAAAAAATCAAACCTCAAGTATTTCTAAAATACTAGATACATCGAAAACTAGGACGCTGGGAAGTGTGTGTTTTCATAATTGCATCCATTGTCACTCCCATCTGATGACTCAGGGTGTTGGGTTTCGGCAGCATATCCACCTCCGCATGGCGTCCTACAGGAGCCCCGGCTTTGGGGCCAGCACACATAGGGCCTGGCCCAGCCTGTCCACTTACAGATGGTGACATTCGAAGTCACTTCCCCCTCTGCATGCGGTCTTATCCCCTGGGCAGTGAGGAGAACGGAAGAGTTCAAAAGCCGCTCGGGTTCTATGGCTTTAGGTTAAAATTCAGGCTTCATTTTAAAATTGTGTTCCAACATTTCAGTGTCAACTTTTTTTTTTTTAACTTTCAGCACCAGCACAAAAGGAAACTTTCAGTAATTCCTTTTGCCAGCAAGACATGGATATTTTGCAGAAGTGTTGGCTCGACTGAGAAGGGTCTTGGGAGGTGAAGGAGCTGGTTCCTCATTCCCCTTCGGGGAAGGACCACAACTCAGTCCCTGGAAACAGAGAAAAGCATTTCCCATCTAAGAACCTTCAAACTAGAAGATTCCAGAATTCATTCATTCATTCATTTATGTATTTAACGATCATTTATTTAGCATTTATAGGTGCCACAGATGAGGCTCTGGGGATGCCAAGATTTGAGCCAGCCTGCCTGGAAGCCCCTCACAGCTATGGAGGAGGAAGGCCCTGACCAGTACAGTCCTTGCAAAGAGGGAGTGAGCATGCTGGCTCTCTGTGGGCCAGGTTTGGCTCTCAACATGTTCTGTTTGGCTTAAACAATGTTGTGCTGCATTCATTTTTAAAATTATGGAGTAGACGCCAACATTTAAAAATTTTGAAAATTCGCACGCATATGTGAATAGGCACTTCCCACATGCGTTTATGATCCAGATTTCAATGGCTCCTTAAAAACTTAGGAGGTCTGGGAACAACTGAACCCACATTCCTGCCTCGCTATGATGGTCCAGTGCTGAGGGCCCTGCCCTATGGAATGGGCACATTCTTTTGCTCTTCATGGTCTCTACCACTGCCCAGGAAGGCCCGAGTCAGCCAGCCTGTGTGTTACCAGCCAGCCTCTGTGGGCGTTTGATGTGGTGATCTGTGGATTAGAGCTGCACTGTCTAGTGGAAGTGTAATGCTAGCCATAGATGCAACAAACACATGTGATTTACATTTCTAGGAGCCACATTTTAAAAAACAATAGAAAGAAATCATTAAAATTAATTTTAATAACATTATTTAACCCAATATGTCAAACATATGATGCAACCCATTTAAAAATCATTGAGATATTTGCCTTCTTCTTTTTTTGAGATGGAGTCTTACTCCATTGCCTAGGCTGGAGTGCAATGGCAAGATCTCGACTCACTGCAACCTCCACCTCCCAGATTCAAGGGATTCTCCTTCCTCAGCCTCCTGAGTAGCTGGGACTACAGTTGTGTGCCACCGCGCCCATCTAATATTTTTGTGTGTATTCTTAGTAGAGACAGGATTTCGCCACATTGTCTGGGCTGGTCTCAAACTCCTAACCTCGGATGATCTGCCCACCTCGGCCTCTCAAAGTGCTAGTATTACAGGCGTGAGCCACCGTGCCCGGCCTGCCTTCTTTTTTCATATCAAATCTTCAAAATCCAGTGTGTATTTCACTCTTGTACCACATCTCAGCTCACATTTTATGTGTTTGAAAGTGACAAGTGGACAGTGGGCACAGGACAGGGCAGCTCAGGGTCCCAGCTTGGTATATGGAGGAGTGGATGAGCCACAGAAGGTTGGGTTGGAAAGAGGCTGAGGCCAAATTACCTGGGGCCATAAAGGAGGTGCTTTTTATAGTTCTTTTTATTGATAATTAGAAGCCACTGGGAATCTGTCTGGGGCTCCAGGCCAATGTTTTAAAGCTCTCCGTTGTAGCGAAACTTCCGCCTATCACATCGTAAATGTATTTACTCCTGGATTGCCTTGCATGTCTACGCAGAACAGCTGAACAGGAGCTCCCAGTGATCTCCAAACTGCTTCGCTGACAGTGCTGGGGGCTCCACGAGGGAACTGTGGAGCAGCGGCAGGGGAGGAACATCACCAGGGGTGGCCTCATCAGTTTTATGTATTTCAGGTACATGCAAGATTGTAATGATAGAGTTTCACTGTTCATGTTTGAAAAACACTTCTCTATAACATAACCTCCAGAATATTTAACATATTCTCTTTAGTGTTAGCTGTTTAAGTACTTGGGGTGTTTCCCAACCCCTTTGTACGTCTTTTATGGATCTTTTATGTACTTTAAATCAAGTTAAGAGGCCAGGCGCGGTAACTCAAGCCTGTAATCCCAGCACTCTGGGAGGCCGAGGTGGGTAGATCACGAGGTCAAGAGATCGAGACCATCCTGGTTAACACAGTGAAACCCCTTCTCTACTAAAAAATACAAAAAATTAGCCGGGCGTAGTGGCGGGCGCCTGTAGTCCCAAGCTACTGGGGAGGCTGAGGCAGGAGAATGGCATGAACCCGGGAGGTGGAGCTTGCAGTGAGCCTAGATCATGCCACTGCACTCCAGCACTCCAGCCGGGGCGACAGAGCAAGACTCCGTCTCAATAAATAAATAAATAAATAAATAAGAACAAGTAAGAACAACCTAGAGGGATTCATCACCATGTAACTTCACCAATCTCATGTTTAGTGAGTAATTATGGATCTCATTGTACAATTACAAGCTGTTTTAAATTACTGTTAAACTCCTTTTTAAATTACATAAATCAGGGCAATATCTTTTGTAGACATTAATTTTCTAGAAGAGAAAAAATTGACTGTGAAGAAAGAATTTGCCCCTAAACCTTTCTCCAAACTAACCACCAAGGTTGTTCACTCTCCTACCCAAACACATTTCTAAGTTGATCTCTTAGCAAAGGAAAAAAGCTTCTGATTTTCATGACTTACATGAAATTTAACAAATGTCTCTGCCTCCAGACTGTGCCCGTCTCTGACCTGACTGTGGCTGGTTCTGGCTGTGTGGTGAGGAGAGGGGTTTACTAAGGAACATGATCTCCACTGCCCTAGTGACGGACTGCTTGGAAGAGTTTATTTGCCCACATGGCTGAGTTGCCTGGTCTCTCTTCTTCTTCCTCTTCTCCTCACATGCTTTCTTTTTATTTTAATTGATAATTGATCATTCCTTACTTGCCGGTCTGCAGAAACATTTTATGATCATTCCAACCACAACTGCACAGCACAAAGTGGTTTCTTTTAATGAATTCCTTCAATGTGAATCTTATATGTCCGGGCAAAGTCGGGGACAGAACCCCACCCAAACTTGGAAATACTGGCCAAGGAATTCCACAGGGTGTGTTCAACTAAAGGGTTGTGTTACAGCCTTCTGTGAACTCCATTAGTATCCTTCGCCCTCTTCTGAAAAGGCAGAAGAGGAAGCCAGATGTGTTTGTGAAGTAATGATGGCTCACGCAGCAAGGATGGGAGGAAAAGCATGCCTGAGAGCCAGAAAGACTCAGATGGGACAAAGGCTGTGCCCCAGACACAGGTGCTCAATGCATTCCACTAAATACTCACTAAGAGGATGATTAATCCAGGACAGGCACACAGGGCATTCTCCAGAAAGGGGCTCCAAGACCAAGGGATCTGTTCTAGAGGGAAGCATAGGGAAGACACGAGATGGTGCTCAGATGTGCATCACACCCCACAAGCAATTCCCAACTAGACTCTGTCAACTCCACGCCTTTGCCCTTGCTCAAGAGAGTGTAGAAGAATCAAGAGTGATGTTATTATAGAGATAGCTTTGCCTCAACTCAAACTGTCTTGAAAAAGGAAATCATTTATAAACTTCACTACCTTACTATCATTCTATCACATTCCTCATAAATGATCTGAACATCCATGTCTTTCAGCAGCAAATTCAAGGGCAAAGCAGACTCTAAGCATCCCAGAAGGAAAATACGGCATATTAAGTGGGGGTAATTATGGAAAGTTTAATACTGTGATTACTTGCAAAATGAATTGATAAGCTTAAAAGAAGCCAACAAAGTCCAGTGAAACACCACAGTGCTAGTGACAGTAGGAGCTTTTGTCATCCCTGAACCTGAAATGACAAGGGCAAGGAGTGAATCCTTTCTACCAGAATCCTGAGACACAGGTGGGTCCCCCAGATAGGGGGTGGGGGATCTACAGCCTTTGCCTGAGTCACTAATACCCTTCAACCCAGCTCTTTCCATCTTCTGATTTTCTGCTCATAAGTGCCATTGAAAAACCATTTCAGGGTAAGGGAATATATTGAAGCAGTCCCCAGAGTTCAGCCTTCATGGGCACAGAGAGAGGGGCAGTGGGTCAGAGGGCAAAGGGAAAATGCCCAGCATAGGTATCAGTTACCACAGGATGAAGCTGTTCATCTGCTATAGGACAGAGATCCAGGGCGACTACGGTTGCAGATTGAGTCATGAGAATCTACAGATGAAGAACTGACCTGTAGGTTTAGTTATCAGGATTAGAAGCATTTAAAGAGCATGGGGTTAAGAAACCTGTTGCTATAGCTGAAATAGGGGGCACAATTCAAGGTGCTGAGATTTCATGGGACCCTGAGGTATGTTTAGAAGGCTGAGGAACTCAAATGCCTCTAGGCAGGGATCTCATCAGAGCATGGAGGTTGACGAGTCACAACCAGTGGCAGCGTGAAGGAGAACAGTCCCGTCTGTGAGCTCAACTGTAATCTGTACATCTTGGTACAGGGTAAGGTTGAAAACCCATTCATCTAACTCAGGCAGCAGTGTGGACTATAATAAATAGGGAAGGCCAAGTTGCAAAAGCCATAGGATTCTATGTCTGAACTTGAAAGGCATACTCTGGGTATATAAACATACAAAAACACACATGTTTATAGAGCTGGAAAATCACAATAATGTATCCATTTTTTTTTCTGAGGGCTTAGTAAAATAAATGGAATCTTTGTTCAGACACATTTTTCTTGGTAAAGTGACATACATGCACAGGAATATATAAGAATTCACAACAATTTGAGGTTTGCCATGATATTTTAACTCTGTAAAAACTTAGAACAGCTCTACCTTGAGGGCACCACGTTTACCATGCAACCGTGTATTTACAGAAACCTATCTGGGGAGGGTCTATCCTTCAATAAGAGAACCAGTCATGAATGTGTCATGCTTGGGTATAGTCACCCAACAAGTTCTTCCTGCCCATTGCACATTCAAAATCAATCCACTGACACCATGGCATTGCAGTAGAGAAAGTGTTTAATTAGCATGAAGCTAGCTCACATGGGAGAACTGGAGCTATCACTTAAATCAGCCTCCCTGAAGGTTTGGAGCTTAGGGTTTTTATGGACAATTTGGTGGATGGGGGCTGGGGGCTGGGTGCTGCTGATTGGTTGGGGATGAAATCATAGGGGTGTGGAAAACTGTCCTCACGTGTTGAGTCTGCCTCTGAATGGGGACACAGGCTCAGTTGAATCATGAATCATGACTCTGGGTGGGGTCACTCTGGAAGATATCTCAAAAAAAAAAATCTTAGGTTCTATGATAGTGATGTTATCTATTGGAACAAATGGGAAAGTCACAAATCTTGTGACCTCTAACCACACAGCTCCAGAATAGTAAGAGATTATAGAATTTATGCCTATCTCATGCTACTGGTGTGTCATTGGTAGTAGGCCCTGTCAGTTGAAGGAGCAAGGAAAGGTTTGCTTTGATATGGTATGGCTCTGTGTCCCCACCCAAATCTCACCTTGAATTGTAATCCCCATAATTCCCACATGTCAAAGGCTGGACCAGGTGGAGGTGACTGGACCATGGGGGCAGTTTCCCTCATACTGTTCTTGTGATAGTGAGTTCTCATGAGATCTGATGATTTTATAAGCATCTGGCATTTCTCCTGCTTGCGCTCATTCCATCCTGCTGCCCTGTGAAGAAGGTGCCTGCTTCTCCTTTACCTTCCACCATGATTGTAAGTTTTCTGAGGCCTCCCCAGCAATGCAGAACCATGAATCAATTAAACCACTTGCCTTTATAAATTAAAAAAAAAATTATGCCTATCTTATCAGAATTCAGGGCCCTTTTATAATCCTAACCTTGGCCTTTCATTAGTTTTACAAATGTGATTTAGTTGGGAAAGACTATTATCATCTTTGCTTTGAGGTAAAACTATAAATTCCTCCCAAAGTTAGCTTGGCCTATGCCCAGAAATGATCAAGGACAGTTTGGAGATCAGAAGCAAGATGGAGTCAACTATGTCAGATTTCTCATACTGTCATAATTTTGCAAAGACAGTTTCAAAGGTGCATTGCTTCCTCCAGAAGTCAGGGACTTGGATCAAGTGAAGTTTTCTACCTGGGCAATGAGATCCCTCACGTACATGATATCCTTAGTAGAATTCTATGGCTACTGTCTTTGGAGACTGTGTTTAGGATAGTTATGATCTTTTGCTATATTTCCTTAGGAAAAATATTTTTTTAAAGTTAATCATAGAACACTTCAACCAAGAAACCTTTTAGGAAAATGAGAAATGTCTTTAATAATAAAGACAACAGTGAGCTACATAATGAACTCATAACACATATTCCATCACTTGTGAACTCTTTTGTAGGGCTGTTGAAATTGACTATGCTACATGAAATCAACATGCTGGAACATAATAATGAGGACAATGAGGCATTCAGTGAAATCATCAATATCAACAGACAACAGAATATTATCCTAAGATGTTGTTGTAGGTTACATTGTACCCCACAAAAAGAAGTACTAAAGTCCTAATCCCCAGTTTCTGTGAGTGTGGCCTTATTTGGAAATAGAGTCTCTGCAGATGTAATCAAGTTAAGACAAGGTCATTGTGAATTAGGTGTCCAATAATTGATGTCCTTATGACAAGAGGAGAGAGAGATTTGAATACAGACACAGAGACACAAACAGAGGGAAGAAGGCTGGTGACCAAGTCCCCGGCCCCCATCTCCTATGCCTACACAGAGAAGGTAACAAAACTCACTTCTATTGCATGTATGAGTCTTCTGATAAATCCATTCAAATATTGCTTCCATATAACAACTACCTTTTTTAACAGTAAAAATTCCACAAGAGATAAACATTTAAGTAGTATTGATCCTTTTTACCATTCTTTCCTCATTTTCCCCCCATTACGCTTGAAAGAATTTGTATAAGATTGACAAAAAAAATTTATCTAGCTATAGATTTCAGCCCCAGGCTTGTGGGATTATTAAGTGAAGAGAACCTTTGTCATAAGAAATATTTTCTCATTAAAAAAGGAAAGGGAGAATTTGAAAAGATCTCATCTCTATCTTTAGAGCTCTTCGTAATCATCAAGTATCACGATCATCAGCCCCTGGCAAACATCTGGTCTGCCTTCACTTAAGGATCATTTGCAATTACCTTGAGGACAAGAAGATTGGCCCTGATGAAAAGTGAATTGCTTATAAGATCCAGTCAATGAAAGAAAAAGAGAAAACTGTACTTCAGCTCAGGAACTAGAATAAAGTTTCCAAAAAACATACTGATCTCACATTCAGTGAGGCGTCCTCCTTGGGCAGTGTTTGGTTCAGCTCTGTCCTGTCTCAGGTCACATGTTCCTTGGGCTAGCTTTGCCCACTCCGTCCCTGCAAACTATTTCCCCTCTGGGAAGCCCCTGACTCCTGAAGTGTGCTCCTGCCTAGAAGAATGGTTCCCAAGACTCCACTCCCCCTATCCCAAGGAAAACTAGCAATTATTTGCAGGCTACTTTTTTCTAAACCTGCTTCAGATATTGGGAGTGTGTTGGCTTTTGTAGTTTCTTGACAGCAGCTGGAGGTGCTGCGCAGAAAGCAGAAGTAACTTCTTCCTCAAGCTGAGGCTCCAGCTACGGTAGAAAAGGCAGCTGCTGGTAGAATCTGCTCCCTCCAGCCTTTGTCTGAGGTTTCAAGACAGCTGTTTCAGTCCTCAGACATGTTCTTGATGTGTTTACACAGCTTTCCCTGGTTGTTCTCAAAGACAGCAACCCTGCCCCTATCGGATCCCCCTTGGGAGGCCAGGACACCCATGGCCATGATGAGGGTGAGGGTGAAGGCCCTGCACAGCAGCAGGGAGCATCAGCTTGCCATCAGCACCAGGCCCACCACGCTTCCCTCATATAGGCGCATGTTGGCTTTTGTGCTTTCTTGGTAGCAGCTGAAGACAGAGCACATAATGAAGAAGTAGCTTCTTCGCCAAGCTTTCCTTCCACATCCCTCTGGAGCCACAGACAACCTGGGGCCTTCTGAGCCCTCTCCTAGTACAGGGAAGTGTGGTGGGCCTCGTGCTGATGGCAAGCTAATGCTCTCTGATTCTGGGGAGAAGGGACTTTCTGGGTGAGTACTTGCTGAGAGGCTCATGGGAGTGAAACAGTGGATTCATGTCCACCTGCAATATCATAAGGTACAGTATCTAACAAACAATAATTACAACAGACCTAGCTGCAACATACTCCTGTACCAAGCAAAACAACCAAGATGGCAAACTGCCCCCAGAATAGCTTCGTATTTTATTTGTTGGTTTACTGGTATTTTATTTTTTGCCTGTATGTTATTTTCACTTGGCTGATGCAAATGTATATTCATATGCTCTTTGAGTTTCTATAAAAGATACAGGTCCAAATGGGGGGGTTATTGCACGGACACAAAAGGGACAAGAAGCCACATGGATGTCAGCTACTGATGAGTCACTCTGATCCTCAGGGCTTCCAGGACAGGGACTAAGAATGCTTCATGGAGAAGCAGAGCGGCAGCTCACGATTACTGAGGTACACACAAGTCACGCAGCCTGTGGTTTGCTGTGGCATCATCCATACCAGGGAGGAGGGCCTGGATGGGTTGCTTTGCCATGACCCATTGTGAGTGCCCCTTTAGGCAGCTTCATCCAAAGCCAAGACACCCTGCTTGGTTCCTAGTTGACCTTGACTTGGGCGCCTGTAAGGCGTGGCTCAGGGATGGGGCTGTTTCCACATGTGGCTTTGTGTGACAAGGATCATGGGAGCAAAAAGCACTATTGGGGTAGCTTTCCCCAGAAGGCACCCACATTTAGTGGGTACTTCTATTCTAGTACTTTCCATACTTCTAAAGAACTTAATTCTCATAGCAAACATAGAAGTTAAATATCACTATGGCAGTTTTAAATACAAAAGATGTAGTTTTCTTCCAGGTATTTGGTCACTTGTGGGGCACCTGGGATTTAAACCAGGGTCTGGTCTTGTTCCAAAGACCACACCATCAAGCACAATGCAGAGCTGCAGGAAAGCTTTGCAGACTGATGTGTCCTTGTCACCAACTCACAGTAATTCATGATTGTAAACCCCCCATGGAATTAACTCATGATTAATTCATTCTGTTCTGTGAAGCATGAACAAATTTTCATGGTCACAGGCTGGAGTGGGCAAAATGTAACTTTGATTTTCAGAATTAGATTCATTTCTGGTTCTGAGCCCTATCCGGTTAAAAACTAAACACATCCAGACGTGACTTGTCTCTAGTCACGTCTGGGAATCTCAGTCAAATGCCGTGATTCTGTGCAGTTTGGGGTTTAAAGCCCAGTCTTGGCATCACTTCCCCTTGTCCCTGTCTTCCCCCTGGATCATGCAAGCATGAGCCCTGCAAATGGGGATGGGGGCATCCCTGTCTCACTCTCAATCTGCTTCTGTCCACAGGGTCCTGGTGTAGCTCACCCTGTCTGGTTCTTGTCACCAGGGTGGATTGTGACAGGTGTGAGGCTCTATCCTGTGCTGACTGGACAACCTGGCAGTGTGAATCCCACCTGGATTTGAGACCTCAGAGCTAGAGGGAGGCCCTTGTGCTCCTGAAATGCATCTCTGTTCAGGCCAGAGAGATCAGCACTCTGTTTCTCTCTCTCGCTTCATCTTTCCCCTCCTCTTTTCTTCCCCCAGCCTCCAACTTCCGTGCCCCACATAGGATCATGGAAACTCCCAGAAGCTTCTTTCCACAGCCCTCTGGAGCCACAGACAAGCTGGGGCCTCCTGAGCCCTCTCAAGCTGTTCCACATGCTAGGAACGGAGAGCAGATTTGCTGACCCTTCAGGCTACAACCTAGAAGCACAGCACTAGTCCTTGTCTCCCTCAAATCTGGATTCCATACATTTCAAGAAGGGTTCCAGCAAGTGCCTCCACTCCCGCAGCTCTGCTCCTGCCCTAGTACTTGGACTGAGAATCCCCTTCCCTGGCTCATGTCTCACTCCCTTGCTCCATCCTCAGCTCTTGGGCCTCTTCCCAGCTCAAGGAACTTTGATCGAATCTGGATTCCAGGAGGGAAGGCAGGGAAATGGCTCTCGAGCCTCCTCTCCTTTCAAAGCTTTCTGTCTTGTACCTGGCTCAGTGGCTCCTGGAGTTCACAGTGAAGAATTCTCCATTTTTTATTTCTGGCCCAAAAGTAGGGGCTTGTCCTGAGTACAGGCTATGGAAGGGAAGGGCAGGGACTGTGCTGGTGTCAAAAAATCCTACAGTGGGGGCAGGGCAAGGGGCGGGCAGGTAGACCGTGGCTAGCTTCGGCTCTTTATCCAGGTCGCTGCTGAAATCACCACTCATCAGAGACCCTGAGTACCCTGTATAACACAGATCCCTTCACAGCCAACCATCACTCTCTATCCCTGAAGATACTTTTTTTTAATTTTATTTTTCTTCACAGCATGTATCACCTGCTAACATATTTATTTTTGTACTTGTTAATTATCTATTCCTCATTCCCACCCCACCAGCCTCCTTCACCCCTAACCACAGCCAACTACTAAAATAGCATCTCCTTGAGGGCTGGACTTCCTTATGTTCACTGCTGAATCTCTAGCACCTAGAGGAATACTAAGCATCATATCAACTCTCCATACACATTTATTGCATGAATTGATGAATTGACTAAAACCCCCAAACTCTCTCACTTAAACTGGTTTTATAATAAGACTAAGACCTAGTCTTAGTCTTACAAAATTTCTGTTAGAGACAGGCTGCTGTTTGTACAGTTCACTGCCCCAAGTACACCAGCACCTGAGCGCTACCTGTGAGCACTCAAAAGGGAAAGGAGGCGAGAGTCTCCTTCCTTCCTCGCGGCATCAGACTCAGGGCCATCTTCACCTCCCCGCCACACTGCAGTAAAAGAGATCAATAGCCAAATGCAGTTGTGGTCTATGTGTTTCCATGGTCCAGCTGCATCCAAAGGACTTAACATGGAGTAAGTGACAGAAATAAACAGTTAAGGGAAAGCATAGAAAACTCTGGGGATGGGGTTAGGGGAAAGGAAGTTGTTAGCAATCTAGCTGGGAGTCTGAAGAGTGCAAGGTCATCATTTACCATTTCTTAGCCAAATATTCTTTCCCATGCTCTTAATAGAAACAACATCTCCAAGCCAGTATTGTTGTCAATGGCTTACTCAAGGATTATCTATCCATTTCCATGGTAAATACAGTAAATGTGGAAAAATAAAGCATTCCAGTTTGAATAATGGGATTAATTTCTCTCTGTTGATAACATTTTGCATAGTTTTAAAGATAATGGAATAATGGTTTGACTATGCAAAAATGCACCACATAACCGTAGTTGCCAAAGATCCACTATTTCAGACACACAAACACTCAGAAGTAGCTAAGTGGAAATGGTGATATGTGAACATCAAGAAAAGTCCTATGCCAAGGAAGCTCTCTGCTGGAATTGGGTTGGTCTCCACAAATTTCTTGTTATTTCCTTTGACTCTTCCAGTTTTTAGCTTAGCACAGATTCCCAAAGTAGATCCTAATATTTGCTTGGCTACTAGCTTTCAACACCCAGTTACTCTGTAACTCTGGCTGGCCCTTTTGTCTTTGCTTTTGTAGTCAATTCTGGCTTTGACTTTCCACTGCTGCTTCTCCAATACGTGTTTTACTATGCCCAGTAATCTTGTGTGTGCAATAATGATATGGTTATCCATGCTCCACTTGACCTTGGCTTTTCAGAGTAATCTTCATAAGCAAGTTTAAACCCTCCCTATTGGCAGCTAATGCTTCTTTGGGGACATGTGGGAGTACCTGTACATTGTGAATAGCAAACCAAATGTTCAACATTCATTGAATTTCATTTTCAACTAAGTAAAATTGATATCAAAGATGATAAGATGTATATGGAGACAGGCATGATTACTCCCATGCATACTTTTGACATTAACATTAAATTAAATGTGGTAATAATAAAGTATTAGTAATATTTTTACACCACCGTCTGGCAGACAGGCTGAATCTGGGGTGAAGGAAGTAATTCCAGTCTCTGGAGAACACAGTGGAGGTGCTTGTTCAGCAGGAGGGTGGAAAGAAGAGGAAGGAAGAAAGGTAGAGAGTGGAATCTCCAAGCAAAAGGACTGGAGCCCAAGTAATAACTACCAGGAAACACCAGCAGCTACAACTGTGCTGACCAGGCCCTGAAATGGGCTTGCCACTGTGACTGTGAGGGACTGGATATTTTTTCAGAGGTTGAGGTGGAAGGGGCTTAAAAATTGTGAAGTATTTTAAAATAACTACTCTCTTTCTCTTCTACAATTAGATACCTCAAGTCAAATCTGATTCTCCATCCTCTGTTAAAATTCTGGAGGAGACACGGAGCTTTTGTCATTCTTAGCTTCTCTCCAGGGGAGGGAAGAGACATTTGTAAACTAAAAGGAAAGTTCTCTGCCATGGCAGCATGGGAGATCAGACACACTTCATTAAAACCTCCTCCCTTGATAACCACAACTAGAGTCTCTTTCCTAAAGGATAAACAGAAACCAGCCCTTTATATCAACCAGCCGCCTGATGCTGCCCCTCCGTTTTTGCCTGATAAAAGACCACCCACCATGGAGTGATTCTGGCTAGTCTACGGCACAGTAAGGGTTTTTGTGTCCTCTGCATTACCTTGTGACATCGGAGGCCAAAACTCCGCCTTCAGATCATGCTAACAGATTTTTTTTGTACATGGGACCCATACAGAAGCATAGAGCTCAATTGCATATACATACATTTCTCTTTTCATAAATATTTATGATTTCTCCTATAGCTTATTGAATATGTATATTTGGCCACCTCATTTAGCATAAATTCCTGTTCTCTTTGCCCCTCCCTCAAAGTATCTGTTTGTGGCTTCCAACCAGCGGCTACAGTTCCCAGCCTGTCAGAATGGCTACCCTGCAGGCTGTAGCCCTTTATGAGAAATAAAGCTTTCCTTTCCAAATGTATGAGCCTTGTCATTCTTCAGTTGACACATTCGTGACCCCCTTTCTGCCATGAAAAGAGGTTGTTACTCCATCTAAAGATGAGAAAACTCCTGGCATCAGCATCTGCTCCAAAAACTGTGCTGGAAGATAAGTAAACAATGAGAACATAGATATATTAGAAATACTGGCCCATTAATGTATTAGAGCCTGAGCTCTCAAGCTCAGACCTAGAGACTGAGAGCATTACAAAAGTTTGTCACAAGTTTGGCTTGTTCTTTCAAGAGGAGAGACAAAAAGTGTTACCTAATTAGCTTGCTCCAGGACTTCTTAGGCACCTGCCCACTCATGCCAGGTTACCAACTACCACCAGGCATTATGCCAGACTTGGCTTAATTCATCTTTGGAATTGCCGCTGAATATAAATTGTAGTTAATTGTGAGCTAAACTAAATGAGTGCATGAAGTTGGGGTTATAATAAAAAGAAAACTAAATATGAACCTCATGGGCACTGGAATGAAGTCAAATTAAATATGAATTAAACACCAGAGCAGACCTGCTCCACTCACCCTTCTTGATCTTTTTTTTTTTTTTTTTTTTTTTGTAGCGACAAGGTCTCACTATGTTGCCCAGGCTGGTATCAAACTCCTGTACTCAAGCAATCCTTTTGCCTTACTCTCCCAAAGTTCTGGGATTACAGGCATGAGCCATCACATCTGGCCACTCTTCTTGATCTTCTTATAATTGATCATGAATCAAGTTGAATCTTCAAGTAAGGATTTTGGATCCCAGGTGCCACTGAGTTAGAAGCACTGCTATCCTGCATGACAAGGCTGAGACTGAGGCGATGCTTCTCTCTAATGAGGTAAGTAACAAGAGACAACCTGAAATCAGAAGTCTTTCAATTCACACACTGTTGAGAGCAGCTGAAGAAAGAGAAAAGGCTTTATTACAGGTTGAATTGTGTCCTCTTACTCCCCCAAATTCATATATGTGAAGTCTTAACCCCCTAGTACCTCATAATGTAGCGTTAATTGAAAATAGAGTCATTGCGGATGTAATTACGTTGAGATGAGGTCACATTGGAGTAGCGTAGGTTCCTAATTTAATATGACTGGTTTTATAAAAAAAGACTGTCCTGTGAAAAGAATAAGGCACATGCAGAAGGAAGACTATGTGAACACACAGAGAGAACACCATCTTTACAAGCCAAGCAAGGAATGCCAGAGATTGCCAAGAAACCACCAGAAGCTAGAGCAGAGACATGGAACAGATTCTCCCTCATGGCCACAAAAGGAACCAACCCTGCCAACAACGTCATCTCAGACTTCTTGCCTCCAGGCCTGTGGGACAATACATTTCTGTTAAGTCACCAGTTTATGGTTTTGGTTTTTTTTTGTTTTTGTTTTTGTTTTTGTTTTTGAGACAGAGTCTCGCTCTGTCGCCCAGGCTGGAGTGCAATGGTCAGATCACAGCTCACTGCAAGCTCCGCCTCCCGGGTTCACACCATTCTCCTGCCTCAGCCTCCCGAGTAGCTAGGACTACAGGCGCCCGCCAACTCGCCCGGCTATTTTTTTGTATTTTGTAGTAGAGACGGGATTTCACCGTGTTAGCCAGGATGGTCTCCATCTCCTGACCTCGTGATCCACCCGTCTCAGCCTCCCAAAGTGCTGGGATTACAGGCTTGAGCCACCACGCCCGGCCTGTTTTTGGTATTTTGTTATGGCAGCCACAGGAAATTAATACAGGACCAGTATGAAAAGGCAAAAAAAGCAGCCACATCCTTGGTAGAGTCTAACACTGTAACCTAGTCAGATCCCCTTCCTAACATAAAGCATTCAGCCTGGGGGTTAGAGTTGAAGGTTGGTGCTGGAAAGGAGTACAGTGTAATTTGATATATATATTTGAGCTATTCCTTGAATTTGAGCTATTATTTGAAGTTCTTTCCCTGGTGATTCTTTGTACTCATGACTTTATGACTTTTCCCACCATTGGTGGTGTCAATGGCATTATCATTATCATTATTATTATTATTACTACTACTATTATTTTGAGACACAATCTCACTCTGTCATCCAGGCTGGAGTGCAATGGCATGATCTTGGCTCACTGCAACTTCCACCTCCTGGGTTTAAGCGATTCTCCTGCCTCAGCCTCCTGAGAAGTTGGGGTTACAGGCTCCCGCCACCATGCCCAGTTAATTTTGTATTTTTAGTAGAGATGGGGTTTCACCATGTTGATCAGGCTGGTCTTGAACTCCTGACGTCAGGTGATCTGCCCACCTCAGCATCCGAAAGTGCTGGGTTTACAGGCGTGAGCCACCACGCCCAGCCGTCACTGGCATTCTTTATACAGAGCCGTCCGTATAAAGGAGAAGGGGTGATTAGCCAAGAGTAGAGTCAAATTCTTGGCTCTGAGTTTCTATGGCAGAGACAGCAGTATTGAAAGCCATGGCTTTTAAATGGCAAGAGCTGGGAGTTTGGGGGAAATTTTTATTTTGGGGTTCATAAGCTTGATCCTGATTACAAGGAGGCAAAAGATCTAGAGAAATGGGGGCATAAAATATATGGGAATGGAGTGGGGAAGAATGGATGGTGCTGCACAGTCTTCCCACACAATAGGAGGTGGAAATATTTGCCAGTGATTGGAATAATAGTGCCAGATGTGGGTTGGTCTGAGCTTAGATGCTGGTGAATTCTCAGGGAGGGGACTCTACCCTGCCTTGCTTTGGTAAACCCCTAATGATAGGAGAATGAAGTTGGAGGTAGAGGGACTAGCGTTGGGGTCCCTCACTTTGTCTCTGAATGCAGGCCTTCTGAGGAGTCCACTACACCGCATGGGGAAGCTTCAGCAGAATACAAGTGGCTGATTGAAGTACTGAGGCAGAAGGAACTGGAGAGTCTCCCACCCCCAAATTCCCCATGTAACCCACCATGGAAAGGATACAGAAATTCCCTGTTGCCCTGAAAGTGGTGCAGAGATCCCTGGTTGGTTATATCTCATACTAAAAGTACACATCTTTCTATGATTCAATGTGATCAAAGGAGAAAGAGCTTGAGCAAAGGATGGGTATACCAAAAATTAACTCAAGATGGATTAAAGACTTAAATGTAAAACCCAAAACCAGAAAAACCCTAGAAGAAAACCTAGACAATACCATTCAGAATGTAGGCATGGGCAAATACTTCATGACAAAAATGCCAAAACCAATTGCAACAAAAGCCAAAAGAGACAAATGGGATCTGATTAAACTGAAGAGCTTCTGCACAGCAAAAGAAACTATCATTGGAGTGATCAGGCAACCTGCAGAATGGGAGAAAATTCTGGCAATCTACACATCTGACAAAGGTCTAATATCCAGGATTACAAGGAACTTAAACATATTTACAAGAGAAAAACAACCCCGTCAAAAAGTGGGGAAAGGATATGAACAGACACTTCTTAAAATAAGACATTTACGAGGCCAAAAAACATGAAAAAAAAAAAAAAAGTTCAACATCACTGATCATCAGAGAAATGCAAATCAAAACCACATACCATCTCATGCCAGTCAGAATGGTGATTATTAAAAAGTCAGGAAACAACAGATGCTGGAGAGGCTGTTGAGAAATAGGAATGCTTTTACACTGTTGGTGGGAATGTAAATTAGTTCAACCATTGTGGAAGACAGTATGATGATTCCTCAAGGATCTAGAACCAGAAATACCATTTGACCTGGCAATCCCATTACTGGATATATACCCAAAGGAATAAAAATAGTTATACTATAAAGACATATGCACATATATGTTTATTGCAGCACTATTTACAATAGCAAAGACATGGAACCAACCCAAATGCCCACCAATGATAGACCACCATGGCACACATATACCTATGTAACGAACCTGCACATTCTGCACATGCATTCCATTTTTTTAGAAGAAATTAAAGAAAAAGGATGGTTATACAAAATACAGGCTTAGAAGGAATTTTTTTTTTATTTCTAGGACCCTCCACTATTCATTTGGTTCATGTGGTTCCATTGCTCATCAAAGGGGCCATGATCCATAATACCTCACCGTCTGGGAAAGCAGAAATACGTTTTGTTTTGTTTTGTTTTGTTTTCTTCTTAAGACCCAATTGGCAAAGCACAGGCCGCAGTTGGCTGCACGTGATCATTCATGGAGTCTTTCATCATGCTTGCTGGAGAACAAGAACAGGAGTGGGAGCAGGAGCCACAGAAAAGGGCTGTTCATGCATGTGTCCCTATGGCTTACAGCATAGTTCCTGATGTGGCCTGGTTCTTTGTAAGCTTCAGAACAGCACGAACTCAGATAGAATGGATCACACTCACCAATCTGCCACCTCCCTAATCGACACAGGCAGGGGGAGCTAAGTGTGTGTGCATGAGGAATAACATGATATGGTGCCCATTCCAGAGATGGGGAAAAGGCTGTCTTTTAGACTTTCATCTCTGGGTCTCCATTTTGTTTCTTGGTTAATGGGTACAAAAATAGAATTAGATAGAATAAATAAGTCTTCCTCTTTCCCCGCACCTTCATAGACCTCCTTCACGCATTTGAGGTTGGCTGGACATATTCACTATAGAATGGATCCAAACATTACCAGGTGACTTCAGCAACCCCCTTACCCTATCCTCCAATGGGTAGACTTCTGTCATTGTTACCTTTCCTTGTTGTATCCTCATTAAAGTATCTGTGTACCACTCCTCTCACCTACTCACCAGTTTATTCAGATGACAGTAGATCTACCCATCTAAGTGTTCCACCAACCAGGGATCTCGGCACCACTGCAAGTGGGCAGGTTCTTGGGTCTCCGGGCAGCCAGCATGGCTTGAGTGATGGCATCAACAATGGTGGGAAAACACTCTGGGTCCCAAATGGTGTGTGCTGGTGTTGGCTGTGACTGTTATAGGCTGAAGTGGCCAGTCTCTGAGCCCATAGGTAGCACATACATGTAGGTGCCAGCTGTGGTGGTAGTAAGGGGGTGGGTAGGCCCAACATCAGGCACCTGGGAGGGATCCTCAGATGCCAACAGTAGTGAAGAGGTCTGGGCAATCCCCAGACCCCAGACCCCTGTACTGTGTGATTTGGCACTGAAGGGGCAAAGCCAGGAGGGGTGGCCTTTTACTCAGGCCTCTTGGTAGTGTGTGTAGGCACCTGCTGTGGTAGGCAGGGGTGGGGCAATTTCCAGGCTTCCCAACAGAATGCTTGGGTGGGAGATGGAAGCAGCTGTGTTGTGGCCCCGCCACTGGAAAGGGTGGGGCTGCCTTCAGTGGTGGCAGCCTATGCTTGGGTACGGGGAACACTTGTGCCTCGGTCTTGGTGGTGACAGCCTCAGCCCTGGTGGAAGCCCATGTTTTACTTACATCTCAGCCCAGGCACCACTCGGCCCCAGGACAGTGCTTAGTCTACCGTGAGCTGGGCCCTCAAAATGGTACCTTGCTATAACTGCTTAGAACTTGTGGGGAGTGTGGGACTCAGAGCAAACTTCCTTCCTGAACCAGTGCAGTCACATGGTATCAGGTAGCTCTCTATGTTAGTTTCAGGTTTTGCAAGGATCTAGGGCTCTCCTACGGTTAGGACTGCAGAGGTCCATGATGGGAATATGGACTGCGGGGGGTTTCTCATTTGCCCTTTTCTCACACCAGGAAGTCACTCCTAACTCCTAGCTAGTCCTGACTGAGCAGGCTGCCGACCTTCCCTCTCCTTCCTTGCTTTAGGTGTTCCCTGCCACTTTTCTATTGAGTTCGAGTATTTTGTCTTCTATGATCTATTTTAAGTGTGATTATCTACTTACTATTTTAGTTCTCATTGGAGGAGGCAAATATTAGACACTTCTAATAAGCCATCTTGAAACCTTTTCAGAATGGTTTTTTAGCTAAAAGCTATAAAGGACCCTCACTCTCTTTCTTTAAGTCTAACTCTTCTCCAACTATGAATTATTGGACAGAAAGGATATTTGGTAAATGCACACATACACATTTACAATCTCTTTTTTGCAGCAAAATGTATAGTAATTTTCACATTCTACATTTTATAGATGCTAAATTAAGGTTCATAAAGATAATGTCACCTACTGCAAGAAAGATTACATACATCACTTGTGGAGGTATGATTCGGACTGAAGTCAGTCTGACTCCACTACATTTTGTTGTCTCTATACAACTTTCTTATTCCAAATTAAAAATTAAGGCGTTCTTGGAAGAAATTCTGCCTCTAGTATTTAGAGAAAGAAAACTCAAACAGAAACACTGAATGCTTATTAATTCAATTCAATTAAATAGATATGTGCCATGGATTTGCTGAATACAGTGAAAATTACGCTGATGAATACAATAGTTTCTGTCCTGTAGAATGTTACATTTTGGGGAAGATGGAAAAGGGAAATGGATGTGTGAGGTTCATACAGAAATAACTCAAAGTTCAGATCACAATTGTCAAAAAAGGAATACCAGCAGAAGGCTTTGAGGGCTAGTTTGGCCATGTGTTAGTAACTGTTGAAGCTGAGAAGTTTGGGACGTGGCAGAAGGTGTTCATGATGTCATTCTCTTTTCTTTTGTATATGTATAATAATTTCCATAATGAAAAGTTAAAAAACACTACAGGGGTGTAGGTAAGAAAGAGTTTTCATTTGCGTGGAAGATTGGGAGATTGGTTTCATGGGAGAAATGATAATTATGGGAAATATTTACAAGATAGGAAGAATCTCAATAGGTGTAGATGGATACAAAAAGTTGATTTCTACCATTTCCCCCAAGAATTTCCTGCCTCCTAATTTCATAAACTGAACTATGTCTTTATGGCTGGAGTCTTTGGTGGTCCTGGAGTACTTAGCTCTATCTTGCATGGTGCATTTAGCCCCACTGATACCAGTAGCTACAAATCCATCAACGGAATCCAAGTGGTGACAAATCAATTTTTGTGGTTCTGCCAGAAGCTCCCCCAGGTTTTGCAGTAGCTGCCTCTCCCTGGTGCTACTGAATGGAAGTAGAACAAGCATTCTATTTCAATTCAGCACATCTGGCTATATATTAGGAAAAATTCCAACTCAACTCACATTTTCAGTAGGTTATTTATCCTGAGCAAAATTGCAGTTGAAACCATGTGTTCTGGCTTAACAGAGGAGGAAACCCTCCTCATCCTGCTTGGGCCCTGACACCCCATGCCATGGAAGCATTACCTACCCCTCTGGGCTCTGAGGCATTGTGTCAGCCTGTATTCCCTGCATGGATGCCCCCCTTTAATCCGACACCCAATGCTGGGCCATACTCTACATGAACATCCTCCTCACCCTCTTCAGGCTCTGACCTCCGCCCCAGGACACCATCATGCTGGGCCATCCCAGGCCCATCCCTTACCCTGTGAAGACACATTTCCTGCTCTGCTATGGCTCCTAATCCCTGCTGGACCAATTCCATTTTACTCTTTTTCTCTTGCCTAGGCTCCAACACCCATGCTGAACTTCCTCTCATAGAAACACACTATTCACTCCATTCAGGCTATGACATCCCACACTGTGCCACCACCACCTGGGAATGCTTTACTTACCTCACACAGGATTTGACTCCCCACCCTGAGTCACTTGCTTGTGAGGTGTCCTCTTCACTCTGTTTGGACCCTGACTACCTATACCAGGCTACACTCCCACGGTGACATTCTCCTTATCCTGATGAACTGTAACACCCCACAGAAGGCCACAACTTAGGAGTGTGATCCCTCTATCCTGCAAAGATTCTGACATTCTACTTGGACCCATAGTGGCTCCTCCACCCTCATCATGTATGCCTACCTTGCTAAGCTCACCAAGATGATTCTACAACTTATTTTTTAGTAAATCAGTGAGGGGAAAAGAAGGAGGAAAGAAAAAGTCTTGAGAAATTTCTTGGGTTTTTTTGGAGGGTCATAGTTATTGGAGTGTAATTCATATATAGTAAAACATCATTCTTTTTAGGTATACAGATCTATGAATTTTTACAAATGCTGTAACAAGTAAACAAGTAAATATAGCACCTCAAAAAGTTTCCTCATGCCCCTTTGTAGTCAATATTTATTAGTAATGTTTCCTTTTTCAAAACTTTTATATGGTTTCCCTAGGGTTTGCAATATACATCTTTAATTTATTATAGTCTACTTTCAAATAGTATAATACAACTTCACATTTATTGTAAGAACCCTACAACAATTTATTTCTAATCCCTCTCTTCTGTCAAAACATGAAAGTACAGTTGTTGTGATATAGTTTACTTTTACATATGGTACAAACCCAGCAATACATTGTTGGTATTTTTGCTTGAGGAAACCAACTATCTTTTACAATGATTAAACATAATAAATTTTACCAAATTTATAAATATATAAAATCTATAATTTATTTTTAAAAATCTATATTTATAAAATAGATTTTATACCAAGTATCTGACTATAATCAGATTCCTTTTTCCTGAAGAACTTTAACATTTATTGTAATGCAGATCTGCTGGAAATGAGTCCAGTTTTTCTTTGCTTGAAAAACCTTTATTTTCTCTTATTTTTTGAAAGATATGTTTAGTGGGTAAAGAATTCTGATTTGATATTTTCCTTTTTATTTTATTTTATTTTTTTTTTTTGCAACAGAGTCTTACTCTGTCACCCTAGCTAGAGTGCAGTGATGCAATCTCAGCTCATTGCAACCTCCACCTTCCAAGTTCAAGCAATTCTCATGCCTCAGCTTCCCGAGTAACTGGAATTACAGATGCATGCCACCATGCCCAGCTAATTTTTTTGTACTTTTTAGTAGAAACGGGGTTTCATCATGTTGGCCAGGCTGGTCTCGATCTTCTGACCTCAAGTGATCCACCTCCCTTGGCCTCCCAAAGTGCTGGGATTACAGTCATAAGCCATCGCACCTGGCCTGGTCTGATATTTTCTTTCAGTTCTTTAAGGATGTCAGCCCATTGTCTTCTGCATAGTTTCTGAAGATAAATCTACCGTAACTCTTATTTTTGTTATTTCTTTTATGTATTTTTTGTCTGGCTGCTCTCAAGTGTTCTTTTATCTCTTGTTTTCTGAAGTTTAAATATAAATGTCTAGGTGTATTGATCTTATTTTATTTTTTACTTTTTATTTCTTGTTATTTATCCTGAGGCTCCCCCAAGCTTCTTGGATCTGTGGCTCAATATCGTTCATTATTTTTGAAAGATTCTCAGCCATTGTCCCTTGAAATGTTACTTCTACTCTTTTATCTGTAGCTTCCCTATCTGGAAATCCAATTAACTACATTGTCTCACAGCTCTTGGACCTTCTATTCTCTCTGCTTGTTTGTGTCTCTTTTCCTTTTTCTGTCTTGCCTCTTTGTGTTTCAATTTGGGTAATGTCAAAACTGCCATTTTTCTATTTATGATACTCAAAAATTTATATTTAAGTTTACTGAGTCTTTCCTGGACTGAATGTAGCCAATGAGTCCACTGAAGGAGTCCTTCATCTGTGATATTGTTTTATTATTATTTCTAGCTTGTCAGTTTAACTCTTATAGTTTCCATCTCTCTAGTGAAATAGCCCATCTGTTCATAGAAGTAGTCCACTTTTTCCACTAGACCCTTTAAGATAATGATTATAATTATTATAGAGTTTATTTCCAATAAGTTCAACATGGGGCCATTTGGGTCTGATTCTATTGGTTGCTTTATCTCTTGACAACAAGTTTGTCCTCCCCACCCGTTGCCTTTTTGTCTTATAATTTTTTTATTAAATGCTGGACATTGTATGCAAAACAATAGAGTAAAGTAAGAATTTATATCTGGAAATGTGTATGCCTCTTCTTCTGTAAGGCTATTTACATGTGATTCAATCTAGTCAGAGATTTAGTTTTATTGTTGTTATCTTCAGTGCACTACCAGGTTCAAATTCTTCTAATAATGTCTTGTGCTGAGGGTGCAGTTCCGAGATTGTGTATGATTTTTTTTTTTTTTTTTTTTGGTGTTCATGCTCCATTATCAGCTTTAAAAATTATCCTCATGTGCTTGCATCACAGGGTGTCTCTCTATGCTCCACTTCCACGCCCAGAGGTTGAATATTCTTGCTTGCTATTTTGTGCTTCATAGGCTAATAGGGGCAGGCAGTGTCCTCTGTTGCCTTGGTTCACCCTCAGTCTTCAGAAGGCTCTATGCTCCTGTACCTTAAGGTGAGACTTTCTCAGAGTTCCCATCCCTCTCCCACTTGGCAGCCAAATGTTGCCTTGTATCTGTGACAGATATTGTTCAGAAGTCTGCTCACCCTCAACCAGGAGTAGGAGATCTCTAATTATATTAGTATAGGATCCTGGATGCAGAACTATTTCCTGTCTTTTACCAGGGATAATGTGGTTTCATTGTTGTTGTTTTCATTTGTTTGTTTTTTTGAGATGGAGTCTTGTTTTGTCACTCAGGCTGGAGTGCTGTGGTGCAATCTCGGCTCACTGCAGGCTCTGCCTCCCAGGTTCACACCATTCTCCTGCCTCAGCCTCCCAGTAGCTGGGACTACAGGCGTCCACCACCACGCCCGGCTAATTTTTTATATTTTTAGTAGAGACGGGGTTTCACCATGTTAGCCAGATGGTCTTGATCTCCTGACCTCATGATCCTCCTGCCTCGGCCTCCCAAAGTGCTGGTATTACAGGCGTGAGCCACCGTGCCCGGCCCATCATCGTCGTCGTTGTTGTTGTTTTATCTTTCTGGCAGCAACAGTGGATCTCACTTGTACCTTGGAACGCAAGATTTGCTCCCTTTCCCCTAGAAGCTCAAGACATTTACTCTTTCAGAGAAGATCCTCAGGCAAGGGGCAAGGCTTCAGTCCTTTTTCAAAGAGGCAGCTGCCCTACTTCCCAACATTTGCACCACTAAGGGGGTTCTCTCTGTCTCCTACCTTGCCCCTCAGTTTTTTCATGAGCACCCCATGGAGGTATGTGAAAGTGCAAGCCCCTTTCTGTCTGTGACTTCCATGGATTCCATACTTTTGTGTTACTCCACTGTTGTCCTTTAGAAATTTTTTTAAAATTTTAGCTTATTTCTACTTACCCACTTATGTGTCAACTTCCTCTTTCTCCCATGCATTTTCATAGGTAAGCCAGTCAGTGAATCCTGGCTCTCTTGGGCAAGCCTATCCTTTCTTGAGTTTTGGACTGTTGGTTGTCCTTTCTCCAATGGGAGAGGTCAGTTCTCCAGTGGGCTCAAGAAATGCATAATTTTTTTTTCTGCCTTTTCCCATCATTCCAGTGGGCAGATACTCTTCTAGCTTTCTACTCCCTAGGTGGAAGTAGAAACCCAAGGGAGGGTTTTCAACCTTGAAATGGTCTCATCAGAACTGTGTTTTTGAAGTCACAGTGTAAAGTAACAAATAATTATATAATTACGAGGAAGAAACTTTTAAATCTGTGACAAGGATAATTACAATGCAACAGGAAAAACAAGGCTGTTTACTATAGAATGAATTTTCTGATATGGATCAATTCAATAAAATTATGCACACACATGTGTATATAAACAACAATTGGTTGATGGACTTTGAAAAGCAAGACATTCTTCTCAACTTTTAAAAATTAAAGTACAATACACATTTGCAAATGTGCCTAATTGTAGACTTGCTGAACAAGATATATCTAACATTAGAAACTGACTGTTGTTTTCCATGTGAAGTACTCAGCTCCCACAGCAATAAGTAAGAAATGAGAATGGAAATAATTATGTTCTGAATTGAGCTGAATCTGGAGTTTTTCATGACATCTTCTATTTCTCAACATAGTCTCTCAAGTCCCAAAGCCTTCTTGGATAAAGCTGAAACTCTGAGTACCTTTTGCCAAAAATTGAGTGAGAACAGGAGCTGCTATATGGGGAAGCAAGGGTTTGAATGAACTTCTCATATCCTTGCAAATGAAGAAAATAAAATTACTCCTTTGGTTGGAACTGGGAACATCAACTCGTGTCTTCTGTCACCTGGATGGTGAGTGGGTCATGGGGAATTAGGATTCTTACTCTAAATCGAATGATTTAAAAAAAAAAAAAAAAAAAAGTCTTATGATTTACCCATCATCTTCCTCTCTGAACCAAGTTCACCCAGGGAAGCCTCTACTTCAGAAAAGGGACATAGATTCTTCTGATGATATCGACCCTGAGGAGAGGGCTAGTTTTGGAAGCTGAGCTGCTATATCTTACTTTGACCCTTTGAACATATGGCTAACCCTGGCTAAAGTCAGAGACCTCAATCCATATTCCTCATAGAGCAACTGATCTTTTAAAGTACTTCCTGGGAATCAATGTCCCCTGGAAACACATGACTTGTTGCTTGTAAGGTTTGGTTTTTTAGATCCCTGAATCTACCCTCCCCTGTGATATAATTTTAATAATATCACCAAGAAAACATTAGCAGGTTTGATAGAGCTGTGTTTTGACCCTTATCTCCAAAAAAGCCAAAAGAATTCCCTTGGAATTCATATAGTTCTTCCAAGGATTTGTCTATTAATTTTTATTTATTCATTCACTTTTTGTGGATCTACCCAGTATTTCAGTTTCTCCTCTAACACCCTGAAGAAGTCGTCCTTGATTTTCATCCTCCATCATTGTATTTATTTCCAAATTAGGTAAACCAAAATGAAGAATTTGAGGTCAGCTTCTTTTTGGAGTCTAGAATCTGGTTGTACCCATAGACAGAAAGGCCAGGAGAAAGGAAGGATTGAAACAACATCCTGATTCTTCAACTGGAAGCATCAAGTCAAACGAGCTCCTGCCTCCATGATGAAATGGGTCTGGGAGACACTGGACTCCTACTGTTGTCTCAGACTGAGTCAAGGATGAGGATTCCTATATGCAGAGGTGGTGAATGACTTGTGATGTATCTGGCTTTCTCCAAGCCCAGAACCCAAACTCTCCAAGGATGAGGAAGCCCAGGTATCAGAGCAAGTCCCAGTTAGCTTTTAGGGTGTGGTTCTGTCTTCATGCAGACACTGAAGTTCTGATAAAAAGCTCTCACTTCTGTTAGGACACCTGGAATTGCCTCATCTAACATTAGCACTTTACAAGAGTCTTCCCCACAGGGGTGACTAAATAGCCCTGGTCTACACCTTGGCTAAAACACTCTAGAATAGTTGGGTACAGTGGTTCACGCCTGTAATCTCAGGACTTTGGCAGGCTGAGGGGGGTGGTTCACCTAAGGTCAGGAGTTCAAGACCAGCCTGGCCACCATGGTGAAACCCCATCTCTACTAGAAATACAAAAAATTAACTGGGTGTGGTGGCAGGCACCTTTAATCCCAGCGACTCAGGAGGCTGAGGCAAGATAATTGCTTGAACCCAGGAGGCGGAGGTTGCAGTGAGCCGAGACAGCACCATTGCACTCCAGCCTGGGCAACAGAGCGAGACTCTGTCTCAAAACAAAAACAGCAACAACAACAACAACAAACGCTCTAGAATAAAGCTAATCTCAGCTAGGGAACATCTCTCTCTCTTAAGGCAGATCTTCTTCTAGGCACATTTATTTTAGAAGATTTTCTGTCCTCCCTGCTGCTGCCACTACTGGTCTGCCAGGCTACCTCTCCATCTCTTGTTTGTCAGCACCCCCCAGACACAAAGTCCTTTGTGGGCCACTCACCCACAGTTAACTCTAGGAGACCTGATCAGCTCTTCCAGGTACATTAAAACTAAGAGCTTCTAAGGAGGTCTGAGTCTCCCCTGACTGGCAAAGAACAATTGAGTCAGCTAAAATTCAGAACTAAAAATGCATTCGAAGAAAATCTTCAGCTGAATTAAGCTGAATAGGGTTTAATTGAGCAAAGAACGATTTGTGAATCAGGCAGCCTCTCAAGTCAGAGTAAGCTCAGAGACTCCAGCACAACCACGTGGTGGAAGAAGATTTATGAACAGAAAAAGGGAAATGAGTTACAGAAAACAGAAACAGCCAGATTGGTTACTACTCACTGTTTGCCTTATTTGAACACAGTCTGAACAGTTGGCCATCTCTGATTGGTCAGAACTTGGTGATTGGCATAAGAGTAGGCTGCAGTCTATGTTCAACTCCATTTAGAGTATAGTTCACTATGCACAGAGAAACCTTTAGGCCAAACTTAAAATATGTCTAAGTTCAATATTAAACATATATTTAATCAAATTAATATATGTAATAATTATAATAATTATATTAATTTAATATTAAGCATATTAAACAAATATGTTGAATGCAAAATATATTTATGTTTGGAGGCATCTTTAGGCTAAACCTGATTTAACAATTCCCCTCTTTTGGCTATTCTCTCAATTTAGAGAGATTGATCAAAACTTTAGTCATTGATGTTACTATCACCATTGTCAGTGTACTTATTTGGTCTTGAAACACACTGGGAAAGAGCAAAACAGCGGGTTTTGTAAGGTGGAACAAGGACTTCAGGGTTAGAGTAAAGGGTAACTTCTTTATGCTGGAATGTCCTGTTTGCAGAAGAAAAACAAAACCTAGTCCGTTTTAGGATCTACGTATGTCCTTAAAGTCTTAATTTGATTATGTCACATGTAGCATAAGTGACTCTATTTTGGTTTGGTCTAGTCTTTTGGAGCGTAGTGCAAGAGCTCATTCCAAAACAATGGCCTTCTATAATTTGTTTAAAAATCACCCCCTTTTGGTCATGTTCTCAGTTAGGTGAGAGTGTAACCAAAACTTAGGGCCTTAGCACCACTCTCAGTTACCATGAATTTGGGTTTCCAGTTTCAGCACGTCATTCACAGGCTATGGTGCTATCATGGTAACACATTTCTTTCAGCTGTTATCATTCTAGTTGAAGAGAGATCATTTGACATTCTGGAGATTGTTTCATGCAAACATTTAAAACTTCAGCGAGAATACAGTGCTCTAGCAAGACTACTATTATGACTATCAGGAGGATAATACCATAAACCAAACTAGCCAAAGTCAAATAGATCAAAGAATCAACTAGACTAAGAGCCCACTCGCATAACTAAGTGGTCTCTTTGTTAATCCCCTACTACTGAATCTATCATACCTGATGTGAGGTATTTCTCTCCGGGCAACAAGAAGTGTCAGCAGCTGCATAGATACTTCTCTATCTAGCTAGTGAAAAATCTAGAGCAATTATATTATTTAGTGTAACTTTCACAAGAGAATTTAAAATCTGTTGGGTAACCATAGCCTTTACAGTAGCATCTGCTATACAGCCTATTGTGACGGATAAATTTCTAATCTTGCCTCATTTACTCCTAACAATGGGAAAAAGGACCTAAACAATGATGCCCTTCTATAAGAATGAAAACCTTCTGGAACTGTTCTCTTTAACCCATGATGCAGGTTAAGAGGAGTTGATCAATGTTCTGTTTCTGACTATGAGGCAATGTATGTACCATGAAAATTTCTCACCTACATTGGGCCTTTATCTTTCATCTATTAAGGCATAAGGTTATCTGTGTATAAGGATGACTGCAAAATCCTTGACAAAATAAAAGCATACCCCATGAGTGCACACAACAAGCCCCCTCTTCACTTCTATTGTTCGTAAGGGCATAAGCAAGGAAAAAAATTGAAAGGTAGAAGTCTTGTGATAGTATCGAAGTCTCGACCTGTGATCTTGGGAAAAAGCCATCCACATCAAGGATGCCATCTTCTTCTGGGGAGAAACTAGCTTGATTAGCTTTACCTTAAGGTTCCCCATGGGCGTACAGTTCTAGGAGTGTGGAAGGACTTTCTGAGTTGTGAGATTATGAACTCAAAGTTCAAGGTCCTAAAGTTTTGCTGCAGTGTTGATGTCAAGGGCAGTCTCTCTCTCATGTTCTCAGAAGATCCAGTCTTTGGGTTCTAGATTGTGAAGGAGTTGATTGTCCTTAGTTAGTCAATTTATTTTCTTTACCTCATGAAAATACACTGTGGCATAATGAGCTACTGTTACAACATCGGTCCTCTTGTATGGGAAAGCTTTTATGCAACCAGAAAACATGTACTGAAAATGACAACTGAATGAAATTCCTCTCTAAATGTTTAAATTGCCCATCAGGTAGTGGAATGTACCTGAAGTTTTGATTGTCTTCCCAGGAATATGGATTTGACAAACCGAACATCGTCTAAACTTAGCAATTTATAAATCACTATATATATATATATATATATATATGCACACATATATATACATATATACACACACACACATATATACACACATATATACTTAATTTGAATCATTATATTTTTTCCATGATAAGACAAGGAATGCAGAACTTTTAATTACAAAAACTTTAAGGAATCAGGAAGTGTAAGGCACTTGTCCTGGTTCTCCATGAGTCCAGGCTTAACATTGGATTTATTTCTTCTTGAATACCAGTTGTTTCTCCAATTTAGGTGCATACCACCGATAACTGACGGGTTGTCAGAAATAATCTGACTTACATCATGAAGTTAATTCAAATTGTATATCTATACGATTTTAGTGCTGGCTGATTTAGCATGAAAATCTGGCAAAGTATTTTCCTGACATTCAATTAATTTTTATTCTGCTTGGGTTAGCACTTTTATAAAGTTTCTTCATTAAAGTTCCAGAAATTCTTACCCAGTCCAAATGATATGATTCTAAAGTTATCAGAAACCTATATTCAAGAATGTTTATCTGGGTTCTTTTCATGCTTTCATGAATCTCCTTAAAGATACCATATTTTAGGACTTTCCATGCTTGTGAAGTTTTCAGAAACTTCACATCGGAATTAAGCAATTAATGGTAGTAATTACTTTAAATAGTCATAAAGACACAACTAACAAGGAAGTGTAATTCTTTATTTGACCTACAATAACTTAGCATACATATTAGAATTCCAGAAATTCTGTACATTTTGGAACATATATTAAAAACATTCATTGAAATATAACCTGAAGAAGGTTAAACATTATTTCTTATTTGACAATGCTTCCCATGTAACTTAACATGTCAAATAATCCTGTTTACCTGTCTTTTGTATGCTTCAGGACCCCCCTGTAGCATTCCAGATTTAAAGGTCAAAAAAGACTTAATTTTGAAGCTGAAGTTTTATTTCGGGAAATTTGTCAAATATGTCAAAAGTTTAAAACACTTGACCAAAATAGAATCACAAGTCACTGCAAAATAATAGTCAAAAATAATAGTCATTTAACCAAAGTGATAATTAAAAGGTTTTTAAAAACAAAAACCTGTACTCTTTGATAAAGAAGATTCAGTTTTCCAAACAATCAAAAGATCTAAGACAGTATGAGACAGAATCTGTCTCTTCTTCCTTCCTCTCTACTTTTTCCTTTGTGCAATTTACTCCAACGGTAAACAGTATTTTGCTGTGTCTTATTAATGCTACATAAAATTTTGTTCAAAAGAGAAAACCAAATTTTACTTTTGTATTAGTGTATTATCCATACTAAAACTAATTTTAATGAAATCTCATAAATAAATTTATCAAGTCTATCATCGTTTAACCACACAAGATTTCCATAAACCTTTCATTTTACCTTTTTCTATGACTTTCTGTATTTTATCTATTTTATCTTTCTGTGTTTTATCTATTGTTTTACTCTTCAATTTGAAACCTTTAAGTAACTGCAAACTAGACACAAATTTTAACACATACTTTTGTGTCTTTATAACTTCTCTCATCAAATGCATATCTTGCTTCTGTTTATACACTCTATATACAGAATTACTTCTCTCATATTTAGTAGTTTTTAACTCTTAGTAACTCTAATTTCTCATGAAAACCCAAGAAAGTAATTTTGAACTGTCTTATATTTGCATTTGTAGATAAAAACCATTTTATAATTTCTTTATAGAGACAGTTCTTCAAATTATTATTTATTAACAGATCTAAATATATTTAGCTTTTCTATACCATATAAAACAACATGTCAAGGTATATAGACTTAAATACAATTAGTAATTAATGTTTTACTATCTTAAATTACAGTAACTCTAACATTTTGTAATTATCTATTACTTAATTTAACATAACAGAGCTCTAAGATTTTAAATTACTGAAAAGAATTTTAAAACTATCACACAGGTAACCTCCTTAATATCTTTCCCCAGTCATTCCAGGTCCCAAGTAGCCATGTGGCACCCAGGAGGACTTTGAAGGTCAAGGCCTGTGTGAGTCCATCAGGACAGAAGCCAAAGCTGTCAAAACTATACCTAGCATATCCAACCCCTCCCAAAATAGCCAGGAGGCTAAACAGGGAATGTAGAGGAAGAAGGGACCATAGTGGGCTTGATTCTGGCTTGTAGCTGCTGGTCCAGGGACTAAGAACATGTCTCCAGATGTCATCATAGTCACCTATCCAGAACCCTGAATCCAGAGACCCTAAACCAAAGAAATAAGTTCACAGTCAAATCAAGCAACTATCTAATTATATTTAACTGAAATTTAAAAGCCATTTCTATTTTACTAACAATTTTTAAACTAGCTTTACTTACTAAATATCATGTACACATAATACATATAGACATACAAACACACAAAAGCAGATCTTATAGTTCTCACAAAGAATTTTCATTTTGCAGCTTTTAGATAGTTTTTCTTTTCCCCATTTGGTCTATCAGTCTTCCAATTACCTAGTTCACTGCTCTAACCAATTGTTAACTAGGCATCAAATTTGCATTTATAAAGGGACAACTCTTAGGTAGAACAAAAAAATTATATTTCATAAGCACAGAAATAAGATATTAGGCCTAAATATTGCATCAAACCACGGGGAAAAAAAAAAAAACTACTCAAATAAAAGTTCACTTAAGACACGATGGCCAGAAAAGCACCTTAAACAAAGGTATGATTTATCATGTAAATTTAAAAGAATGATAAGAGTTTCTAATATACATAGGAAGACACCTTTAATAATGGAGATTTCCTTTATAGATGTAAATTTATTTTACAAAAGAGTTTCAAGATAGCCAATTACATGGCCAACCAGAAAGGTATATTTTAGTTCAATAAGTTGTTCTTTTTAACTTAGCTACTGTTTCTGAGCTAAAATTACTAAGCTCAGGGTAATGGATACAGCCCATTAAGAAAGAGGGCCAAGAAGCCATTACCTACGCCTGGCTTCTGCATGGATAGATCTGAACAAGCGGCAAACTTATTTTAGTTGAGGGCCTACCTTTTATAAACACTTTATCTAAGATAACTGTCTTTTCACCTTCGGGGTGGGATAGTAACTAAGCCAAAAGGTTAACAGATTTAATTTTTCTTATCAATTGATCACTTAAGCTTTTTATTTGCCTTTCATAAAATTTTTAAATAAAAATATTGAAATCTTTTTTGAAGCTTCTGCCTATCACTAGATATCCTTAGGTGAGACTCATTTGGGAGCCCTCATTTTCAAATGCATTTCTTTAGTGCATATTGATCATTTGGAACATTTCACTCTGACTTATCTTTAGTAAGATTTCACCATTTCTGTAAGACTTTACTGCTTCTGAGATCTAATACTTATGCATGTATAAGCCAGAAGGAACACAGTTCTTCAGAAATTAAGGATTCCATTTTTACCTCGAATATTAACTTTGGCTCTCAGTTTCCCTTAGCCAATAACATTTTTCCCTACCTAAGCACACAATGAAAATGAAACAAGGGAATAGAACACAAAAATCCCTGTGAAGTTCCAAAAGCCAAATTTTACAACCCTGCAATATTGTCATTTACTACCAATTTCTTTCTGACCCAGATGGATATAAGAGACCCCTAACTGGACCCAAGCCAGTTTATTATTGGATCCAATTCGATCCTTGACCCAGTCCAGTTCCTGTCACAATTTCCAAACCCAGTTTGCATCAGAAACTTACTCAAAACAACTTGGAGAGCTCAAAACACAAATCTAGGGGGCTTCAGAACCCGAGGGATAACTCAAGCATGATTCCCAGTTGCTCCAAGAGTGCAATGGACACAACGGGCCTGGCAGGTACCTCGCTTGGTCACTCAGCCCTCCTGGGGGTCATTAGAAGCTCTACCTTGGATCCCACTGACACCATCTATTAAAAGCAAAACTTGAGCTGAATTAAGTTTACAGAGTTTAATTGAGCAAAGAATGATTTGCAAATCAGGCAACCTCTCAAGCCAGAGCAGGCTTAGAGACTCCAGAGCAGCCACTTGGTGGAAGAAGACTTATGAACAGAAAAAGGAAAGTGACATGCAGAAAAAAGAAGTGAGGTACAGAAACAGCTGAATTGGTTATAGATTGCCTGATTTGAACACGGTTTGAACAGCTGCCCGTCTTTGATTGGTCAAAACTTGGTAATTGGCACAAGAGTAAGCTACATCTGTTTACATCTTCATTTAGGTTACAGTTCACTGTGTACAGAGAAACCTTTAGGCTGAACTTAAAATATGTAAGGGGGCAGCTTTAGGCTAAATTTGATTTAACAAATGCAACCTCCTTTTCTGTAAGGTCACTCTCAAAATTGTGAATATTGGTGTCTGTATCCATTGTAATTTTTTCCTTTAACAAAGCTCTTTGTGTTTATTGTTCTATAAAAGTGTAATTATAGATCATTCATGCTCCTAAAACTTCCTGGGTGAAGAGATGCAATTCCTCTTCAATTACCAATTTGGTAACTTTCCAAACTCATTCTGCTGAAACTCCAAAAGCTCACTTTAAAGAAAATGCTTGAGCAGTGGATGTTAATGTCTTTTGAAGCTAAATTTACCTTGAGATTGTTTCTCTACATTAACACAGGCATCTTTTGAGTAAAGAAACTTCTTTAAGAAAAAATCATTTGGCATTTTATAATTGTTATCCTGATTTTCATGGGGTCTAAACCCATAAACTCAAATGTCCTTTTCCTTATTTAACATGCTTTCTGCTCTGTATCATTATAAAACTGAGATTTGTGTTAATGAACTTTCATCATTGGAAGCTTCTATGAAGAGTAGGAATACAGGTGTAATGTTGGCTCATACATTCTTAAGTAACTCATAAGAGCTTATCTTTACTGAGTCCTGGCACAATGCCGAGGAAAGGGATCCTCACCTCAACCCTAGGAGGTTGGTTTTATGACCTCTGTTCTGCAGATGAGGAAACTGAGAGGTTCTAAGAAGACAACTAAGGCCTCTAAGGGGAAATGGCTGTTGAATGATGGCCAGGGTTTGATTCCTAGTCTGGGCCAGACCCCAAAGTTTGTTTTTCTGACTCCTCCCCCTTCCAGATTTATGCCACCGCTCCCCACAAGTAACCAAGAAGCACCCCCTTCCACACCCTTGCAGTTGTCCATTTTTTCATGCCTTTAGAATGAGGATTAATGGTTGTTAATATGGAGTTTGCCAGTCCCCAAGGCACTTATGGTACCACTCACAGGACAAATAACTGGCCCAAGACAGGGAGGAAAAGTGTTCAAGGGAGGGCATCTGCCCAGCTCCCAACAGAGCCCTGGTTCTCTCCTGAAGTTAGCAAGGCTTTAATAGTGACTATTCGGATTCCTTTTTGAAACCCAATACGCTTGACAGATGATCCTGGCTTCAGGCCTCTCCTGAGTTTCCACATGGCTGGGATTACTTAAACTGCAGTGACAATTCAGGGATTTGTCTGTTTCCAAGCACACTGTGAAATGGAAAGTTTGTTGGCCCCTCCCAGCCCCACCCCACCCCACTACCTCCCTTCTTTTTTAATCCCTGGCCGAGGATGCAGTTGCAGGATCCACTGCCACCAAAGCAGAGCAGGGTCCCTTGTTTGTGTTCAGCTGTGGGGCTGTGTGCAAGCCAGTGGGGAACACGTGAATTCAGTTCGCTGCATCCAGCACCGTCGCAGGTTTTTCTGGACACTGTTTCAGAGCCTTGGATTTTCTTCCCCGGGAAGCTTGGTTTGCACAGGACTGCATGCTGTTTAGCTTGGATGCAAAGACAGAAACAAAGCTTCATCATGCCCCCCGGGGTCTGCTTTATAGCTCTCTGTGAAGAGAAAAATCTATTTACCATGCTTGGAGACAAGAACGTTGCCTTGAGGCTAAAGGGCAGATTCCCCAGGAGACGTTGGAAGGATTTACTTTTAGTGTAAACTTTGCTTTGCTTCAAAGCTTGTACTTTTGGAAATTTCAGATTTCACTGTGTATATGTGAAGCCCAGTCCAGCTTCTTTCAAGAATCGACCTGCACTTCCCCGAAGTCCTGATTCCTGTATTCATTCCCCAGTCGAGCCCCTTCCATCTGCAGTCAGGGGAAGGATGGGCATATTTTCTTCTGAAATCCTTCCCGAACTGCTATTTTCCTCTTTTTAGTGCCCAGACACTAAAAACATAATGGTAGAGAGAGAAGTACATGTATCAAAATCAAAAACAAAGTCCAAGTCCTGAGTGTGGCTTTGAGGGGTTTTGTTTTTCTTCTAAGTGAACACTCTGTTCTTGTTCTTATAAAGTTAAGGTAAAAATTGAGATTTATCCACTTCCTTATTTGTTAATTCAATCAACATATATTAAACAGGTCAGTCTGTGAGCTGTGTCCTGAGAATCCTCGGACACGTGCCGGCATGAGAGGGAACACGTGCACACACGCAGAGGAGAAAGACACGTGGAATAAACAACTGTAATAACTGCAAAGAGAGCAGTGAGGGGACTTGTGTGCAGGATGGGCACCAGCAGTGTTCTCCATCATGGGTTCATGTGCAGCATCTGTCATCAAGAGGTGGAATCCATTTCCCCTCCCCTGGAACCTGGGCTGCCCAGACTTTTGGCCAACAGGATTCGACAGAAGAGCAAATGTGCTACCTCTGAGCCAAGACCTCAGGAGGCTTTACAGCTGTCATGTTCACCCTGTTGGAGGTTAGACCTGAGGTGGAGACCCAGGCTAGAGCATTGACTGGTGAGAGGTCACGTGGGAAGAGAGAAGACACGCAGATGAGGATGCAGCTACCCCAGCCAACACCACGTGGAGGATTGATGCGCCTTCCCTGTTGCACCCTGCCCAGACCCTGAAGCACAGCCTTACAGGCAACAAGAACGTGTGGTTTTGAGCCACTGTGTTTTGGGGTGGTTTGTTATACAGCAACTGACAACTAAAGCAATGCTGAGAGTAACCTATGTAATATGGAGTAAAGGGAAAATATGATGAATTCTGCATGGTTCATCTGGAGTGTCTCCCTGAGGCGGTGATGTGCACTGTGATGGCAAAACACCTTATCAAAAGTTGCTATTGTCAAGCTTTCAATTCAGGAAACTCATTCGTGTACAGCAACAGCGCACCCCCCTGCTGACGACACAACAGGTGCTGTGCTCGGCACCTCACACTCACTTCATTCAGGACCCTCAGCGCCCTCCCGAGGCAGGTGTGTGAACATCATCTCTGCTCTACCAGTGGGAAAACTGAGACTGGCGGGAGTGCGTGTGGGGACTGGGGTTTCAGCAGCTTGTCCACAGTCACACAGCTCGTGAGTGACATGACAAGGAATCACTTCCAGGCATTCCAGCACCATTATTAGGGTTTTTGTCTCCACATGTCTCTGCCTAGAGATGGCTCAGGACAGGAGCCCTGGCTTTGCCACTTAAAGATTCAATGGGCCTTTGGTAAGCCGTTTAGCTGCTCTAGGCCCAGCTGTCAAATCTGTAAAAGCAGGGAGTTGGATAAGCTCAAGGATTTTCAAAGCGTGAGCCCTGGCGCTAGAGGGGGCCACTGGGACCAGCAGAGGATGGAGGTGGTACCTTCTGCTTCTCCCTTGCTTGGCCAGAGGCAGCTCTCCTTGTAGCTGATTCACATAGTGGGGGACGCTTAAGAGTTATTTTGAGGAGAGTGTTCTGCTGATGAAGACATATTTGAGAACCACAGGCCTGGATGACCACCAGGGTCCTGTGATTCTGCAACCTGATAGGCTGGGCCTCAGCGGCCCAGTCCCTCACCTACAGAGCTGGTCTTTTTAATGGATTAGGAAGCACCCAGTCTAGGAGGCTGGACACGGCTCTCACTCTGCCCGCGGCTCTGTGGCTTTCAGGCCCCCTTCTCCCTTGGAGCCCCTTCTCCTTCCTCTTCTCCTCCTTTCCCACTGAGCTCCTGCTTCAATTTGATGTCGGTGTTCCTCCCCATTATCCTGGCAGTGCTGGTCTTGAACTAGGTACAATTTCCTAACTAATGAGCAAAAGCAGGCCTTGTGGGCATCCTGGTATTGCTCACGTCTCACAGCTCAACTTTGATGCCCCGTTGTGCGGGAGGGTGAGCAGGAAAACCAAGACCAAGATCCCATACATGCCTGGCAAGGATGGGAAGACATAGGGGCGAGGGAGACCTGTCGGGCCCCAGATGGACACAAACTGGGCTAGGACTGGGGAGAACCAAATTCCCTTGGCTCCGACATTCATCCTCATGTGGCTTTAGGCAAGTCAGCTTTACAAGGCAAAGATAATCCTATCTGTTCTTTCAACATCATAGAATAATTATAAAGATTAAATGAAAATAGGCCGAAGTTGAATACTGCATATGCATGTAAAATATCATTATCTCTAAATGATAACTGTATATTATGTAGAAAAAATTTATTTCATGAAGCTGTGACCTTCTTTGTTTTCTCTTGTTGTTATTTTTTGGCAAGAGAGAAAACAGGACAAAGTGAAAAATATTAATCTTTTTTCTAATACTTTATTAATAAAAGGCAAGTCCTAAATTATTTTGCTGCACAGAAAAGAAGTAATCGATTTGGTATTTTAATATTCAAAGAAAAGGTCAATAGTCAGTGATTCTCCTTTCCTTTTCAAGAAAAGCCTTTGGAAGTTCTTCCCTCCAGCAACCTCGCAAGTAAGGTGTTCAGAGCATCTGAACGGACCCTGGAGATGGCCCCAGTCAGTAACAGCGGATGGGAGAGTGGCTGGCCATAGAAGTGGACTGTGTTTCATGGGACAAAACGTGGACAACAGATCCCGCAGTAGGGACACTAACACCCTGTTTTGACAGAGCAAGTCAGAAAGCATCAGCCTTCTGTGTTTTCTGAGTAATTCTGCTGGAGGAAAGGCCCAGGACCTCAAGGCCGGCATCTGCTGAGGCAAGAATGCTCATCTGAGAGAAGATAAAGCTAAGGAAGTTTGTGTTGGATGTTGGAACTGGGACACGTGTTTCTTGGCGGAGAGCAGCACCCACAGAAGTGCAGTTACACTCACCAAACCCCTGCGGAAACAGCAAAAGCTGGAACGACAGCCCGCTACTTTGAGGTTCGCCTCCCGCTGACATGTTTTCCTATGGTTCGAGCAGAAACTTCACGTGTCCTGGAGTTGACAAGAAGGGTGCTTTTCTGCTCTCATCACAGTTGTCTAAGGGACCAGTGACAGACGAGGACCCCAGGCCCAGAACAAGTTTTGGGAGGGGCTATGCATGTATCTGGTTCCCCAGCCCTGGTGCGGTGGAGGTCTGAAGCACGTGGCATCCTTCAAAGTCAGTTTGCTCTCCTACCCCACCTGCAGGGCTGACTGCAGTGCCTGCTACATAGTTTAAAAACATATTAAAAATTTTATATATATGCTTTCACTGTGCCAAAAAGCTTTTCTTTTTCTATTCTGGACTCTGAAATACTTTATCATTTTTAAGGAAAAAATGTGGATATGGAAAGTTCAAAATACCCTTGCCCTATTTCCTGTGCTGCCTCTTTAAGGCCATGCCTGTGCTTCCCCCAGGCTCAGAGGAGCTGCTGCACTGGGGAGAAATGTCCCCAGAGAAGCACTGTGTGAGGTCAGCAAATACTAGAAAAGAATGGAGACGTTTTCCTTTACTTCTTGTATTTTGCTCTTTAACGGATTTTTTCCCCCAAATTGGGGGACTTTTTAAACATTGGCACAGGCTGTAAAATGCCCTTAATTAAAGTTTTGTTAAAAGAAGAATTTTGGACAAATTAAATTTAATGGGCAAAGAATGATTCGCGAACAGGGCAGCTCTGAGAATAGGCAGATTTGTGGACAGAACATGGAAGTGAGGTACGGGGCTGCTCTGCTGGTTACAGCCCAGTCTCAGCCTTGTCTGGGCGTGGTCTGATCAGCAGACCATGCCTGACCGAAGCTAGGCTGCTGTGATTGGCTGAGACTCAGTTATTGGTTTGTTTGAGTGGAATAGTAATTGTGGTTTTTGCATTGTTGGAATTTGCCGTTTGATATTGGAATACATTCTTTAAAAAATGTTATGCTATACATCATTTTGATGGGCATTTCTCACTTTATTATTTATTTTTTTGCTAACACATTACTTGCTGTTTATTTTAGACTATGGAAATGATGTTAGACAAAAAGCTTTTTTTTTTTTTTTTTTTTTTGAGACTGAGTCTTGCTCTGTCACCCAGGCTGGAGTGCAGTGGCACGATCTCTGCTCACTGCAACCTCTGCCTCTTGAGTTCAAGCAATTCTTCTGCCTCAGTCTCCAAACTAGCTGGGACTACAGGCATGCACCACCACACCCAGCTAATTTTTGTATTTTTAATGGAGATGGAGTTTCACCATATTGGTCAGGCTGGTCTCAAACTCCTGACCTCGTGATCCATCCACCTCAGCCTCCCAAAGTGCTGGGATTACAGGCATGAGCCACCGTGCCAAAAAGCAAATTTGTGCAATATTCTTATGTGAGTTCAAAATGGGTCGGAACATCAACAACGCATTTGGTCCAGGAACTGCTAACAAATGTACAGTGCAGCAGAGGTTCAAAAAGTTTTGCAAAGGAGATGAGAGCCTTGAAGATGAGGAGTATGGTGGCTGGCTAGTGGAAGTTGACGACGACCAGCTGAGAGCAATCACCGAAGCTGATCCTCTTACAACTACGTGAGAAGTTGCTGAAGAACTCAACATCAGCCATTCTACAGTCATTTGGCATTTGAAGCAAATTGGAAAGGTGAAAAAGCTCTGTAAGTGGGTGCCTCATGAGCTGAGGGAAATTTTAAAAAATTGTCGTTTTGAAGTGTTGTTTTCTCTTATTCTGTGCAACAATAATGAACCATTTCTCAATCAGATTGTGACATGCGACGAAAAGTGGATTTTATACGACAACCAAGAATGAGCAGCTCCATGATTGAACCAAGAAGAAGATCCAAAGCACATCTCAAAGGCAAACTTGCACTAAAAAAGGTCATGGTCACTGTGTGGTGGCCTGCTGCCGGTCTGACCCACTACAGCTTTCTGAATCCCAATGAAACCATTACATCTGAGAAGTATCCTCAGCAGATCGATGAGACGCACTGAAAACTGCAATGCCTGCAGCCAGCATTGGTCAACAGAAAGGGCCTAATTCTTCTCCATGACAACGCCCAACCACACATGGCACAACCAATGCTTCAAAAGTTGAACGAATTGGGTTACAAAGTTTTCCCTCACTATTTACCTGACCCCTCGCCCACTGACTACCATGTCTTCAAGCATCTTGACAACTTTTTGCAGGGAAAACACTTCCACAACCAGCAGGATGCAGAAAATGCTTTCCAAGAGTTTGCTGAATCCCTAATCTAGGATTTTTGTGCTACAGGAATAAACAAACTTATTTCTCATTGGCAAAAAATGTGTTGATTGTAATGGTTCCTATTTTGATTAATAAAGATGTGTTTGGGCCTAGTTATAGTGATATAAAAGTCATGGTCCAAACCACAATTACTTTTGCACCAACCAAATAGAAAAGCACTCTACTACACTGGGCTGTCAGATCCTTTAAGTGTTAAGTTAGGGGGTAACCCACAATAGGGAGGCAGCCTCAGGCCTAATGTAGTTTAGTTACAGTTTCAACATTGGAATACAGTTGTACTGTTGATTAGTTTAAAGCCTCTTCTCTCTGAAAATGAAACAGATGCATTCACATAGACAGATGCCATTCCCCTGGAAGCTGGCAGGCATTGGGTTTCGCTGCCATGCGGGCAATTTCCATAAGACATCTTGTTTCTGTAAGACACATCAGTGTCCCAAAGCTATGGAAGAGCATCAAAAGCTGAAAGGCACCAGAGCCATTGGGGGAAGAGAACTGCCTCTGCCGTGTGCTTGCCTCGAGGTAGCTCCTAAAATTGATGTGTTGAGTTTCACGGATGTCTAGCAGGGCTCACTGTGTACTGGGGTCTCATCACAGCACTTTGTAAATGTGACCTCAACCCCCATAACAATCTCACAAGGCAGGTCCTGCTATTGTCTCCAGTTTGGAAGAGGAAATCTAGGCATGGAGAGGCTAAAAACCTTGCCCAAGGACACACTGCTCCTAAGTGGCTGAGCCAGGGGTTTGGCCCAGAGGCATCGCTTAAACACATCATGGTGTTGACAAGCAAAGTCCAAAATAAGAACATGCGCTTTCTGAAAACATGCATGTCACGGGAAAGGCTTCTAAGAGGGTGGAAGTCAATGCTAAGCAGAGATTACCCTTGTCAGAATCTTTTCATTATGTAGTGTCAGCTATGACTTCCCATCACCAGCATAGAGGCCACCATCTCAAAAAGAGTGCTAAGTGACCAGCAACACCAGTAGTAGGGAGAGTAAATCTCTTGAGGAGAGAAACCCCAGGTCTTTTTCTCTTTTTAGGGTAAAAGAAGGAGGAAGAATTGGCAAAGTAGGGTCTGGGGAAGGCTTGGTTTCATTACATTCTGAATCCTCAGCCAAAAGAGTCTCCATGACTGTTATTGCTGTCAAATGGAAGGTTATTTCTTTGTTATTTAACCTTGTTCTTCCATTAAGACATGAGAGGCTACACTGCGGTGTTAGGTTTGAGCTCTAACCACATCTTCATCACCTGGTGCACATTCCTCACCTTGTGGTCCTGCTGATCCCAAATAGTGGTGCTTCCCAGGCTTTTCTCCCGCACGGAGAGCCCTGTAAATGCAGAATTCTCTAAGGTGAACAACATTCTGGTTTGTCCTGGACCGGGTGATGGACTGAAGGGGTTCTGGGAACAAGAGACCTTTGGTGCAAAAACTGGGAAAGTCCTGGACAAACTAGGGTGAGCTCTAAGAAGTGCTCATAACCGTTTCTTTGCCAATGGCAATGGATTTACAGCTGTTAATCTGTGTCCTCTAACCTTAGCCCACTTGTGACGAGTACTATAACAAGTACGTATCAACTACTTGGTTGGAGGAAGTAACCCCTCTCTGGTATCAGGCCATATCCACCCAGGCTCTTGAACTGTTTGATGACATGTTGACTGCCATGAACATTCCTTGGTTGACAGGGGAGCAGACAAGCATTCCTGACAGAAGGCTCTATTTCACAGCTGCCTCACTGCATGTAGCCCTCTGCAACTTGCCATAGGTACCAAGTAGATGGCATGCAATAAAACGGGCATCGTTCACTCAGCCCAGCTTTCTCTATAGCTCACCTCTCAGCCCACTCATTGCTTTTCATTCTATGAGTAGAGCAAAGTGCACCTCCACTGTCTTGCCGTAAGAGTCCCAGGTATGGGAACCCTGGAAGTGAATCACAGGGTGTTGTCTGATTCCAGTCTACAGAGTGAGTTTGAAAGTGTTCCCTTCTCTACAATGTTCTGGAAGAGTTTGTTCAGACCTACCATTATTTCCTCCTTAAATGTTTGGTGTAATTTACGAGTAAAGCTGTCTGTGTCTGTAGTTTTCTTCATTGGGATGTTTTTAACTAAAAATTTAATGTTTTTAAAAGACATAAGGCTTTTCAGGTTTTCTGTTTGTCCTTGAGTGAGTTTTGGAAATTCGTGTCTTTCAAAGAATTTCTTTATTTCATCTAAGTTTTCAAATTTATTGGCATAAAGTTGTTGAAAACATTCCATAATTATCCTCTTAATAGCTGTAGATGCTGTAGTGATGTCACCTCTCTCATTCCTGATATTAGGAATTTGTGTCTTTTTTTTTTCTTATCAGACTGGTTAGGGTTTATCAGCTTTATTAACCTTCTCAAAGAACCAACTTTTCATTTTATTGATTTTCTATACATTTTTCCTATTTCTATTTTATTGATTTGTGCTCTAATCTTAATTATTTCCTGACTTCTCCTTAATTGGGGTTTAATTTGCTCTCCTCTTTCTCTAATTTCTTGAGATAGAAGCTGAGATCATTTGAGACCATGCCTGTTTTCTAAGACAGGTGTTTTAGTTCCATAATTTGCTGCTTTATCTGTATCCCCCAAATTTTGATATGTCATTTTAATTTTTATTTGGTTGAAAGTAGTTTCTAATATTTCTTTTTATAACTTCCTGGACAATTGGTTATTTAGAAGTGTGTTACTTAGTTTCCAAAATAGTTGATGATTTTCCACATGAGTTTCTTTATTGATTCTAATTTAATTCCATGTGGTCAGAAAATATGCTATCTGTTACTTGAATTCTTTTTAATTAGTTGAGATTTTTTATGGATGAGAAAAATGGTCTACCTTGGTCTATTTGTTCTGTGTGTCCTTGAAACGAATGTATATTTTGCTGTTTGGGGCTGATACATTCTATTACTGTCTAGAAGGTTAATTTGGCTGACAATGTTGTTCAAGTCTTTTATAGTCTTCCTTATTTTTCTCTCCACTTATTCTGTGCTATTAGGAGGGATACTGAAATCTCTGAGCATAATTTTGGATTTGTCTATTTCTTCTTTTTAGTTCTATTTGTTTATTAGTTCTATTTGTTTTTCTTATTAGTTCTATTTGTTTTTCTTCATGTATTTTGAAGCTCTGTCAGTAAGTGCATAAACATTTAGGATGTTATATCATCTTAATTATTTGGCCTTTTACCATTATGAAATTGCCCTCTTTATTTCTGATAATAGTCTTCTAAAATGAATTTTGTTTGACATTCAGCCTTCTCTTGATTAGTGTCAGCATGATATGTCTTTTTCTAGCCTTTTACTTATAACCTATTTGTATATTTGAAGCATATTTCTTGTAGGCAACATACAGTCTGGCCTTGCTATTTTATCTATTCTGACAGCTTCTGCCTTTTAATCAAGGCAAGACTTTTCTGAGCACTCTACCCAACGCCTCAGAATTATGAACTTTTTATCTGGCTGGTGGAACAGCATTATTATTCATCCTGTATGAACCCCAGGTACTGCTTTCTCTAATCCTGTTGGATGTTTCCTTGCCTTGCCTTCTGTATTTTTCTCACATGCATGAGCTAATCACTCTCTAACCCGCAGAGCTCTCAGCTTCTCTCTGTGGAGCTCTCTCCTCTCTAGTCTCTGCACTGTGAGGTTCAGCTACTCTGATCTCCCTGGACTCTCAGCTCCAACCACTTCACTCAGGGTTTTCATCAGGCTCCACCTGGAATCCCCCTTCCTGTCCTATGTCCTGAAAACTTTTTCAAGACAGTGAGCCAGGGCAATTACAGGGTTCACCTCATTTGTTTCCTATTTCTCAGGGACTGCTATCTTTCACTACCCAGTGCCCAGTGTCTTGAAAACAATGGCTTCATATATTTAGCATGGTTTTCTAGTTGTTTCAAGTGGGAGGGTAAACCTTGCCCCTGTTACTCCATTTCGGTTGGAAGCAGAACTCCTAAGCAAAAAGGAGTCTTCCCCTCTGAAGTGAGCAGAGGTTGGGCCCAGAGGTTCAGAGGTTAAATCTGGAAGGCATTTGTGTGAGTTTTCCCATATTTGATTTTGATGGGATGGTATGTTATTATTTTTAAAGCAGGTTTGAAGTGTTTATAAATTAATTAGACCACTTAATTATTAGCTATTTTCATCCTTTTTTAGACTTTCTGTGATTCCTCTTTTCCGTGGAATTTAGAGAAGATCTAAAACCATGGGAAAATAAATTAGTTTTTACACAACCTTCAACACACAAAATAGCAAAATCTAAGAGCACTTGGAAAGCATTTGAGCCCATTCTGGATGCATCTTTTTCACCTTATAATCATAAATTAAACCCACTATCTTGTAGAACTGCTGACAAAACCCACAACAGAACAAATTGCACATATAATTTTAAATTGAAGGGATATAATTGTATTGGCAATGTTCTGTATATATAAGGATTGTCTCCAAGTGGAAAATTAGAAAGTTAAGCCCTGCCCCTATAGGAATAGTAAAAGCTGGATTTGCTGTAGGTTCTCTCCTATCCCTGTTGAAGAATGAAAACGTCTCGTGACTTTATAAGGACCCCAGCAATCAGCTTTGCTGCTGTAGAAGGTGGCATGGCTCCTTTGTCTCTGAGACAAGCCAGGGAAGTTTCAGGTAACAGATGCTCAGCACACCTCACTGGAGAGGCCAGAAGAGTACTTCCAATGGGAGTAAATGGCCTGCCATTAGGAAGATCAAACATCCATAGAAGTCCAGGAAATTGGAAATAAGGAGGGTCTATGTTAGGAGAAGTGACACAAACAGAAAAATGACACTGAGCTGCCAGAGAACGCCCATGCATGTTGCCTGCAATGAGGCCCAGACCTCCATTTTAACTCACTCCAATTTCTTTTGTTGTTGGAAGTTAAACTGTAAACATACTGTCTCCAAGGGTGTTTTAACTGCTCAGAACATGTGTTTGATTTAATGAGGCCATCTTCCAACTCAGCCTTCCACAGAGCACGATGTTCATACAGCCAATCTGGATCATTCATTTCAAATCCAGACAGAAGAGAAAAGATCAAACAGTGGGTGAGGCCTTACGACGACCCTCGTCTGAGAAGACAGAAGTATTATTCCAGCAGGAAAACATACAATTCCTGTTGTCCTGCTGTTCAACAGTATCCAAGTCAACCTTCCTTCCCTGCCCACAAAATGCACCAGTTTCTAGGAGTGGATGTTCATGGAGGCCAGTCCTAGAGAGGGATGGAGCAGGGTCTCGGATGGGTGCTTTACTTTTTAATCTAAAAAGAAAGCATGAGAGGCTAGAACATGGAAACAATCACGAAGACTAACAAGGAATCTACTTGGGGTAGATTTTTTATTGCATTAGATGCCTAGAGCAGTCCCTTTACTGAAGCCTGGGAGATCTGTCAGCAGTGGCAGTGTGTGTTTCCCTCCTTCTGTGGTTGCTGCTGGTGGCTTTGGACTGCTCTGTGCTAGAACCTTCTTCAGTGATTCTAGATACACTTGGTCACAGCTCAGCTCTCAGTCCTTGCTTCCTCCATCCTGCTTTTGCTCCTTAATGTCTGTGTCAACAGAAGTGGTTGAATCCAATGGGTTACCACCCTCCTTGAGATCACAGTCATGGCACCACCAAAGGCACCCAGCTGAGTGGCTCTCCGGTAACTCATGCTGAGCTTTGTGCCATGTGTCATACCCATCTGGTTAAACGATTTAGCCACTTAATTGAACAAAACTGATGGATAACATGAGGTGGAACTACACTCAGATTGCTTGTGGCCAATCCTTTCCCCTAACCGAAATACCAGTTCATAATCCTCATTGAAACCAACTCAGTACTCATTTGATTATTCCAGACATGAACTGAAGTGGTTGGCAGGAGAAAGCATAAATCAGCAATAAATAAAATGATACCTTGTGGAAATCTCACTAACGAGTCATCTTTGGAGTAAAACAGAGACATATTGATGTTTTGAGTGCTTTCGAAAATGCTTTGATGAGAAGGACCCAATTTGGGTATAAGTTCTCTATGTAGTGAATAATGCTGTAGAGAATACAGCAAAAGTTCTAAAATTAGAACTAAGAAGAATGAGTATTTGACTTAAAGACCTGAAGTGGAAGTTTTACTGGTGTGATTCCCAGCTTGATAACACAAAACACATTTCAGGATATCCCTGTCTGCCCCCACCCGTATACCCCATTGAGTCAGAAATGGGGCAATGTCAAAGAACAACACTTTTAAGTTAATTTGTACTTCGCTCATCCCAACAGCATCTAGATACACATGGAAATATCATCAGCAGTATTTATTGTCCCTATGGATTTATGAACCCCTTGCTCTGCTCCCAGCACCGAACCATTACTCAGTGTTTGGGAAACACTTGCCCATTATGTGCAATATCAATGATGCCCCAAAGGCTAAGTCTGGGAGGAAGTGAAGTCTTTGAGATACTGCTATTGTTTATATGATCACTGGTGACAGAAACCATTGATCCTGACTTAGGGTCCAACTCAAGAGAAAATCATTCCTAGAGATACAGGGTTTCATTTTTGTCAGATGACTGTGGTTAATCTTCACTTGATAGTCTTTTAAAAAAAAAATCTCATAAATCAAAATAGCAAGGAATCATAATTTATTTAGGCAGTTAATAACAAACAACTAGGTTTCCAGATCAAATATGAATGGAAATTACATCTCTAGGAGAAATTCACTTATTCCAAATCCGAGCTTTTCTAGGTTTGTGTTAGTCTGGACAATCTTAGGCCCTTTTACAAGGGCTACCATCAACATTTTTGCCTGGGGATAGCTCTTATTAAATGGGTTTTGTCAATTATTTAATGTTTTTAAAAGTTAAAACACAGGTTTTAACTTTCACCTGTTTCAATATCTCATATTCAATATGAAAACACATAAAGCACCCTTACCTTGCCTGCACGTGTGTATTTATGAAGTAACAGCACAACCTCTGGTTGGTCTGCTTTATGGTTCATGAAAAGCTGGATAGGAATGGCCGGTATGTGCCCTAAACCACACTAGGCCCTCTGGACAGGTAAGACATTGGCCGCGGGAAAACTCCCAAAGTCCAGGAAGGCGCCAGGGTTACCTGTGTGCATTTGACAGTGGAGTTATCTGCACTGCAAGACCACGTGCGGTCACCCCTTCTGAGGTCAGGAGGCCTTCCTGAGGGCAGCTGAACCGTGTCACGGGTTCCAGCCTCCTGTCCTGGCCAGTGACGTGCGGACTCCGGTGGGTGTAAAATGCCCATTGCCTACATGGTCGGTCCTTCTGGAGTCAACCACATCGAGGCCACTGGGAACGCAACAAAGAAGGTCCCTTGGGGAGGAAAAATGTTGTCTCTGTATCCCCTAGGGTGGGGACGTTGTCGATGACTGAAGACAGAGAGCTCTAGAATGGCAGGGGATGAGAGTCGCATACAGGAAAGCTGGTTAGAGAGGAGCGAAGGGGCGGCCCACCTGTGGTCGCCACGCGCAGCCCCTGCCTCCCCGCGGGAGAGGATCAGCATCAGGTGAGTCCAGGGCGAGTGCGAGGAGGAGAAGGCCCAGCCCGTCTGCGCCCTGCGGGGAGGGAAGGCCCTGCCTAGGACAAGCCGCGGGCGCTGAGGGATTTGGGGGTGCAGCAGCTTGGCAGCCCCTCGCTCCCGCTCCTCCCAGCTGCGCTCCTGGGTGCGAGGCTGCCGCGCCCGCCAGGGGCTCCCGGGAAGGCCGATCCCGCGAAGCGGCCACAGGGAGCCTCCGGGACTAGCTTGTGAGCTCGGGGAAGGCCCAGAAGGAGGGAAAAGTCCTTGTCCCTAGATTGTTCAAGTCACTGTCCCTAGATTGTTCGTGTGACTGTGACCCTCTTCTACCACCAGCAGTGAGAACCTAGGATGCTCTGTTTGCCACCAACACATGCCTGTGGCCCTGCTGGCACTGTCGCCTGTCCTGTCCTATTTCTCCAGGGAGCATCTGGGCAGGAAGTAACTCGACGCCAGGAACAAGGCGGAAGCCTGATGCCGTTACTTCTGCATGCAGATCCTTCGCGGTTTTTCCGGTTCCTTGCAGCTTTGGCCGGGTGGGCACAACGCCCTGGAGAGCGCCTCTTCCAGGCAGGAGCTCCTGTGATGCGCCCACCCCCACATCCCCACAATGCTCCCAGGGACAGGAGCACCGGAATTTTCGGCATACCCTGGACACACACCCTGAGCTCAGGGAGGCAGGGGCACTTTGGTTCAAATCCGTGGAAACAAGAACAGGCCAGGAAGGAAGGCCTGGGCCTTTGGGCGTGGTACCTGAGGTACACAGGAAGATTCCGGGGAGCTGGAATCTTTTTTTGTTGTTGTTGTTATTATAGCTGCACAATTCCATTCATTCTTCTTCTAAAACCACAGTATTTCAGGATTAAAAAAAAATTAAAACTGTTAGCCATCTAGCCAACCTTCCTGATTTCACAGATTAGGAAATCGTAGCCCATAGAACCACTTATGGTGGGGAGGGGGGAGTCACACAGCAATTTCGTGGCAGAGCTGGGATTCGAACCTGTGTCTCTCTTGTCTAGTTGTAGGGCTCTTCCCAGCTTATCCTGTGTTCAGAGCCATTGTTCTTCCCAACTAGGTCGGTGTCTCCAGGGACCAGCTTCCCATTTGTTCCCACAGGCCTCAGGGCAGCACCGGGCAGAACATGAAGACGGGGACTCACCCCTGCTGCACCTCTGTCCCATTTACAGAATTCAGAATCTGTGCCTGCTTCTGGGCACCCCCTCCCTGCTCCATCCCTGCTTGTTCCTCATCCATTCCTCCCAATTCTGGGACCATCTACCCTGGCATCATCATCAGCTGACCGTTTGTGATGTTTACAGCCTCACACAGACTCCACAGAGCCACATGTGTCCACATGCACACACGGACGCACAGGTGTGTGCACCTCTGATGCCAAGAGGGCGTAGCCTCCATGGCTGAACCATGGCCCTACTGGGCAGATCCATTGGGAACAGTTCACATGGCACATCAGTGCTGGTCTGTCCTCGCCCCTTCTGTGCTCAGAGCCACATTCCAGGTCCAGTCTAGTCAGCATCTGGGGGCCCTCATGACCCTAGACCAGGGCCAGCCTGGCACCTTCATGGAATGAGGGAAACCTGTCCCCTGCAGTGGATGGATTAAATGCATCACATCCGTGTACCTGAATGAGACAAAGGCTGCCAGCAGCTCCATACCAGGGCTCAGGGCTCAGCAGAGCTGGGTGGGCTTCAGCCCTCGGGTGCCCCTTACCAGGTAGAGTCTGCCCAAGCTCATGCAGACCCCTCCAGTAACATGGTCTTTCTTTTCCTCCTTCCTCCCCAGAACATGGGACAAGAGAATAAAAGTGGGCTCAGGCCTGTAATCCCAGCACTTTGGGAGGCCAAGGTGGGCAGATCACGAGGTCAGGAGTTTGAGATCTGCCTGGCCCACACGGTGAAACCTCGTCTCTACTAAAAATACAAAAATTAGCTGGGCGTGGTGGTGGGTGCCTGTAATTCCAGCTACTTGGGAGGCTGAGGCAGGAAAACCGTTTCAACCCGGGAGGCAGAGGTTGCAGTGAGCCGAGATCGTGCCGTTGTACTCCAGCCTGGGCGACAAGGCGAGACTCCATCTCAAAAAAAAAAAAAAAAAAGTGAGATTAATTAGTGAAGGAAAAACAGCAAAAACAACAGGAATATGGAGGCAATGATTCAAAAGATGACAACTCCTAATTCCAATGACGGGACATGATTTCCAACTCTGACACAAGCATCCTTTAATCACGCACTTATGACAAGCCACTAGGAATCGGCACAACTCAGGCACACAAATCTGTGAACAAGAAAACACAGGGCAATCTGTGTTCTCTTTTCAGGGAAGATCTTAGGAGCTCTGTTTATAAGTATTTGGAGGCTCCCTGCAGTCACGGAGTTGCTCTTCTTTCCCATAGTAAGGCCACAAGGTAAATATGTTTTCTTCTCTACTCTCTGGCCAGGCAGGAGATTGCCTCCGCTCGTAAAATCATCTGTAATCTCTTCAGCAGGGAGGTTTCTTCCATGGCTTAGGGTCTTCTTTCCTTCCAGACTGGTCCCCACCTCCCAGCCCCCATATCACATGGGCATCTCGCCTTTGCTGGCCTGATGGCCCCTTCTGGTTAAACTTCCCTGGCAGCCGGCCGAGGTGCAACCTCCTGTATCTGGACATGAGCTCTGGGCTTTGTCCTTGCCCCTGTCACAGCCAGCCAGCAACAAGCCAGACAGCCTGGTAAATAGGGCAGTGGAAATTCAGCTGACGAGTGGAGGGTTTCCAACATAAATTTCCCTTTTCCCACCACAATTTTATAGAACTTTGCAAAGATGCACATCAGCACTTTTGCAAGTTGGCGCTCTTCTGAAAAGCATCAAGCTTGTCAAAGCTTTAACTTTTTATGTTGTTATTTCAAATGGTTTGATCAATGATCAAGCACATGATGTCCCTGTAACCCTATCCTAGGCCATAAGAAGAGGGTTTGAATACCAGGGTTTTAGAAAAGTCTGTTTGCCACATCAAGGAGAGTTTTATGTAACCCTTAGTACATTTTCTCTTTATCCTGACATCTCATTGCTATTTTTTTTTAGTATATTGGAGTACATTTAAATTCTGGCTACACAAGCCAACATTTCTGTAAATCGTCTTTCTGCCCTGTGTTAATAAGTGAATCTCCAGCAGAGAGACTGGCCTGGTTAGCTGACAACTCCTACGGAATGGGACCGAAGTAAGAAAATGTAATTAACAAAGTGACAGCCCTAGGTGAAAGTGCAAGAAGTTCTAGCAAATTCCAAAGATATTTTATACGCTCTTGATCTCATTAGGCCCTCTTTTGCAAAGGAAACTTACTGGGCAGTTTCTTAACTTCCTGTACTTCTCAGACTAAACTCAGAGCATTCACAAAGGCAAATTGGCTTCATTGACTTGATTTTAAACCCTTTCCAGTGAATCAAACAGTAATGAATGTCTAAAATACACGTCAGAATCAACACTGGGAACTTTTCTAACTTACAATGTTTTCTTAGTTATGTGCCAAAACAAAACCTTGCCAAGAGGAATTATTTTGATTTAGAGATATGACTGGTCTTACACAATTTGAGCTCTTTGAGGGCAAAACTGATATGTGATTATCTTTATATTTAAACATCTCAAAAAGTAGTTTTTGTAACTGAATGGAACCTAATACCAAAGACTTGACAGCCTCTCCAGGCCCTAAGAGGCCACAGCATGCCCCCGGCCTTGGCTCTTATATCTGTCCCTGCTAGGAGCATGCTGCCTACCCCACACCCCAGCTGCTGGGGGAGCGCCTCCTCATCTCTCAAGATCCATCTTTCCAAACTCTTTCTTGAGCCTCTTCCATTCATTGCATCCCCTGGCCCCCTGCACACACTCCAGTACAATTGATCATCCTTTCTATCAAATTTCCACTGCCTCTTATACATCCTCATCTCCTCACAAGGGACACTTCACTGCACTTACAGATGTATGCGTAGATTCCACTTTCTCCACCAGGGTTTCTCAAGCTCCGCACTGTTGACATTTGGAGCCAGATGCCTCTTTGCTGTAGCATCCTGTACACTGTGAGGTATTTAGCAGCATCCCGGCCCCTGCTGCTGGGTAGCACTAGGAACCCTTCCCCAGTAGTGACAGCCAAGTCTGTTAGCCATTGTTACATATCCTCTGGGAGGCAGAATTGTCCCCATTGGAAACCACTGTGCTAGACTCAAAGCTCATGAGGGGTATGGCAATGTTTTATCACTCTTTAAATTCTTAGCACTTAGCTCAATTCTTTCTATGTATTGGACATTCAGTATTTTTTGAATTTTGAGAATCAAGTGAATTAATACATGCAATACAATATGAATATTCAGCAAACCTTAACTATATTACTAATATTATCTGGAACTATGGCCCATCTCAGCAATAGGCAGTGATTATAATGCTGACTTTATAACTTTCTGGTGAAATTAAATGCGTAGGGTGGGTGTCCAGCTGCTCTGGTGTGTGGTTGTGTCCACTTTGAACTTGGGCTGTCCTCTGAGATGGGTCATGATCTTTGAAACCCCGACTAAAGTTCTGGACCCCTGTCCACAGGTTTATGCTAGACCTGGTCATTCTGGCCTCCAGACCCTTATTAGGTGCTAACTTTAGTTACTAGAGCTTGCTTCTGCTTCTGCCTGCAGGCCTGGCCTAGGTCTCTGCCACTCCACTTCTTGCCTATCTTGACTTCTAGAAAGCCCAGGCCCCTTACCTGTTGTAAACCTCCACCACCATCTCTCTCTTCTTGTCTCAGTCATGCCTGTTAAGCTAGCCCATGATCCAGGGGGACTTGTTTCGCCATTCTCTGGACCCTGTAATTAGGTTATCTTCGAACTGCCCAAAAACCAGCAAGATCTCACACATTCACCCTGGCCTGGTGTATATCACACTAAAGACAGCCTGCCGAGAGGAAACTGTTCCTTGGAACAGTTGAATTTGGGACTCTATGCCATGTGAAGTTCAGCCTGACTGATACTGTGACTCTCCCACTGCTTTAGTGTTGGGAGAACATCACTCATCACAGAATTCGGTGAGTTGTAAATGATCAACAGTGGTGACTTAATTGACAATTGCTGTGTTATAACATTGTTATCACTTATATTAGGGTTCTCTAGGGGGACAGAACTAATAAAACAGAACTGATAAAGGGGAGTATATTAAGGCGTATTAACTCACACAATCACAAGGTGGGGTGCCACAATAGGCCGTCTGCAAGCTGAGGACCAAGGAAGCCAGTCCATGTTCCAAAGCTGAAGAACCTGGAGTCCGATGTTCAAGGGCAGGTAGCATCCAGTATGGGAGAAAGATGTAGGCTTGGAGGCTAAGTCACTCTAGTCTTTTCATGTTCTTCTGCCTGCTTTATTCTGGCTGCATTGGCAGCTGATTAGATTGTGCCCACCCTGATTGAGGGTGAGTCTGCTTTTCCCAGTCTACTGACTCAAACATTAATCTCCTTTGGCAACACCCTTACATATACACCAGGGACAATACTTTGCATCCTTCAATCTAATCAAGTTGATACTCAATATTAACCATCACATCAATATAGCAGCTCCTCGGTAACTATGGTCATTTTTGAGACCCAGGATAATGTAGGAAAGACAAGACTCTGACTTGTCTTTCCTACATTGGGTAATATCAGCCTCCTGGTAATATAGGTTGCCCCTGTTAGGCTGGCAATGTGGCCCCTATTCAGAGCAAGTTTAACATACATACATACATCCTATTATAAGGAGTATGCTACTTGCAGAGATCAGAAAAGCTAATCTGTAGATGGGACTTTTACCCTCAGTAGCATTTCCCAAGCTTGGCTGCTCATTAATTTGTTTCCTTGACCTTCACTCAGTCACTTACCGATCCATTCATTTATTTGTTCACTCAACAGACATTAATTCAATACTGGCATGTGCCAGGCACCCCATGCTACAGAGTCAGGGAAGCAGTGCTTAAGCCAAACTCTGGCAGACAAGGAGGAGTCCACTAGGCAAGATGTCAAAATAGCACAGGCAGCTTAAAAATAGACTTTTCTCTAGGACTTACCCTCCAGTATTCTAATTCAAAAGGTTTTAAGGTGGGCCTAAAGGTAGATTTGCTAAAAGCACACTTGAGGGCTGCTTTCAGCTGTGTGGACCTTAAAGGAGGGAAGGCCCCATGGCCCTGGAATGGCCCAGTGCCCTGAGAAGGTCAAGCGGGGTGCTGGAGAGCTGTCAACATGCCACTCTGAGGCCAGGCGAAGGGAACGCAAGTTAGAATAAGTCTGGTACATTCACCAGCCTCAAAACTCCTCTTCCTAAGCTGGAAGGCCAATGTATGCTAATTCTCTTTTACTCTGCCCCTTTTCAAAGATAATTATCATTCAAAAAAAAATATAAAAGGATTTGAATGTTAATCTCCTCCAGCACAGTTTAAAGATGGTGATTCGGGTTTCTAGTCCTGTTGGATTTTGGCCAAACTCAGTTATCTGGATGGACTTTTTGCCACTTACATGCCCAGCCAAGGTCCTAGATTCCCTATAGCCAATCCCATTTCTTCAGAATCCTTGGGCTTGGAAAATTCACTGGGAATGTTTTTCCCAAGAGAGATGTCCCAGATTGCATTTAGCTATTTAGGAACAAGCAACTAAAAAGCAGGATGGTGTTCGATGATTTAATTTGCATTTTTTTCTTGTATGACTCCAACTTCAAATCCAGCAGGACTGAATCCATAAACAGTCAAAGTTAGTAACCTATAAACACCTCCGGCTCTCCCCAGTGAAGTCAAGGCCCATGCAACTCTAGACTCTGGGATGCAAGAACCACATCAACAGATACTTCTTCTTCTATCATGTGATCATAAAGATTTTGTTTCTTATTTATAAAAATTGTTTCACGTTTACATATAACAGCTTTAAATAAGTGTTAGCTGAACAGTGAGTTTCAGAGGCCCAAACTCAGAACTCAATGGCTCAAGGAGGTGCAGGAGCCAATTAATCAATTTCACGGCATTATAATAACCTCAGACCTTGGGAAGGCTTTTAATGTGTTAATCAACTGACGTCAAGAAGAAAATGTCAAAATACTAAAAACAGACTGGAGTTAAAAATCTGGCCTCCAGTTCCATGAGAAGTTTATTCATCCCTCTCGTTTTATATACACAGAGGTGATCTCACAGCATCACATGGCAGTGAGAGCAAAACGAAATAAAATCAACCAGGCAGGCTGCAAGGAAATTCCAAAAACAGGACCCCATGAATGAGTGGGGAAGTAAGTCACCCTAAATAGAGCAAAGCACATTCTGCTTCGTCTGTCCAACTTTCCCCCAATATAACTGATTTCCAGAGGTGGTTATTTTGATCAATGCCCAGCACAACCATGTTGAATTAGACCTAGCTGATTTACAATCATAAATGTGTTGAACTGGAAGAGTATGCAAAGAATCTCTTGCCTAGCAGTTTTCCAAATTACTACCTCAAATTGCAGATATTCCAGGGACTTCCATAAGACTGAGATAGAGGCTAAGGGGAAGGATATGGCAGTCAGGACCCAGGCTCCAGATGTCAGCTTTGAACAGAACTGCTACATTTTCACCTATCATTTATATTAGTATGCCGAATCTAGATCATTTTTGGGGTGGGGGGAAATGAGCCTTACAAGATTACTCACACTCCCCACCCCTACCACGAAGCTGAAATGTACGGAAGGGTGGAGAATTGCCCCAGACGGCATAATTAGTGAGTGGCAAAGTACAATGGAATCTTGTTATTCTGGGTCTCAATATAGTTTGCAGATTTATCTAAATTTCAGATTTCAAAACTCTGATTAATTTCTCAAATGCTTCTTTGCAATAATGTATAAATTCATGTTGTGAGTCAAATGGAAAAAATTCAGTAAAGATTCATGCTGTTTTAAATCATTCTTGACCAATAAATCCTTGTAATTACCAAGCTACTTTATTTTCTTAAGCACAAAACCTACAGGCACAGTCCCAAAGGAAATTCTCCAATTTGGAATCCCTCTGAGCATTTATGTAATTTATTCCAGGAATGAATAAGAGGCTTAGCTAGCATGCCAGTACTGATTGATTGATAGTGACTGACTGAGAAAGATCCTGAAGCCACCACTGGCCACAGAGATTATGCAGCAATGATTAGCAATGTCTGCCATGGATGTGGGAGGGGGAAATATGGTATGGTTGCCCCATGTTTGTCATCCCTGTCCTCTCTTGTAATCCCAGCACTTTGGGAGGCCGAGGCAGGCAGATCACAAGGTCAGAAGATCGAAACCATCCTGGCCAACACGGTGAAACCCTGTCTCTACTGAAAACACAAAAATTAGCTGGGCATGGTGGCACATGCCTGTAATCCCAGCTACTC
>NW_012101588.1:1807078-1808909 GCF_000951045.1 Mandrillus leucophaeus
ACCACCATATTCCCATCCTGAGACAATGAGCACAGCAGCATTAGCTGCTACAATGGAGAAGAAAGAGGGAGAAAGAAATCCTGGGGTGGAGGGTGTAATTAATATAGTATTTCCAAAATAATATCCCAACATGTGTTCTTTGACCTGAATTTATAAGGAACTCAAAGACAAGTCTCTGCAGTTTAAGATCTATACTTTGAAAATACATTAGGCCCTGCCTAGAAAATGGTTCCCTTTTGGCTGGGATTTATAGTTAGCTGAACTGGGTGCTAATCCTCCATGCATGAAATATGGGAGATGTGAGTGAAATGTTTTTGCTCCTAACCAACTGTGTGAGCCCCTTAGGTCTGAAACTCCTCGTTTGTAAATAAGAGAGTTGCTCTCTTCCACTTGTTCTTTCAGTAAATATTGGTTGACTGCTGAGAGCTCCAGGCACTGGGCTGGAGGCTCGTAATCTAGGGAGGACATCAAACATTAAACAAACATCCCATTGCAAAGCCTGCTGAGTGCCATGAAGGTCACAGGACTCTGAAGGAAACAAGGTCCCTTCCAGCACCAGTAACCTGTGATTTTATAGTGGCTTCCATTGTTTCCCATCCCTGGGTGTCCACATTCCGACAGGGACCCTTTCTGGGGAGTTGTGGGTGGGCACAATTAAAGGCATGAAGAGACACTGGGCCTGGAGTCCTGCCTCGATTTTGCAACTGGCAGGTCTCAGAAGCCCTCTTGCCCCTCCTTTTCCTCAGAGCCTTACAAAGAGGAGGAAAGTTTCTTGTACTTAAAATATTTTCTTGGATGAAAATGCAGTTTTCTTAGAAGTGCTGTTTGCCATTAAATTCTTCCTTGGCTTGAATTTAAGTCTTTCTTGTTCCTTCTGAGATGGAGAACCCCTGGCTAGCAGCTTGTCACCACCAGCCCCCTATGAGATGCTTGAAGCCAGTCTCTGTCACAGCTTTGCCTCCTCTTCTGCAGAGAGATGCTCTCATTTCCATGAAACTCACTTCCTCAGAGAGACGCTCTCATTTCTGTGAAACTCACTTCACAGGTTTTCTTGCCTCTTCTTTTTAGACACTTTTTCTCCTGAATTCTTCCCCTGAATTCTTTCCAAGTCTCTTCCAACAGGACAAAACTAGACCCAATCCTTTGGAAAGGGTCTCACCAAGAATAAAAAGAATATTAATGTATTAACTGTCAACTGTCTTTTCTGTCCTTTTCCTTTTTCAGTTTGGGGCAACAAGTATTTATTGATCTTATTAGATCTCAAATAACATTTATACTAGTTGGATTGTTATTCATTTATTCATACATAGCCTCCTAAACATTAGCATTGTACGTTTAAGACTTCGAAATAACATTAACAAGTATAATAACCAAAATACCAACCATAATGGGATTGGCTTGGTGAGCAGAAGGCTCTCTGGCCAGGTCTATGTTAAATTTATCAGGTAATTCGTGCATGCATAAATCATCAACTGTCTGTAAAACTCACCCAAATTTGCCCTCCAAAACCTTTCTAAGTCAGTTAAGGCAACAAACACAAGGGACCTTTGTGCAGCATGGATTTCATTATGAAACGCATCACTTATGCTTTCTAAAAAAACGTTTCCTGATAAAACAGAATCTTTTTCTTAGCCTGTTATTTTTATAAAATCATACTCACAACTTGGACATTTCTAGGATCTCATATTAGTCCTTTTCTAATACTTCTTTATCATTTTTCTGAGAATGTTAATACTGGATAAAAGTAAAGTCTGTAGAGATTTTTGAAGTTTTTTTAAGTCAAAACAAAAGTTATAAACAGAGGAATTGGAACTGAGGAGAAAGAAAGTGT
>NW_012101588.1:1809709-1813116 GCF_000951045.1 Mandrillus leucophaeus
ATTTCTCTCATATATTGGGTCTGTTTTCTTTTGTATTTGCTCTGATATCTTCCAGTTGGTGGCAAGGTGACCACTAGGAGCATCAGCCTACCAACCCAGGGGCACGGGGAGCACCTCTTTACAAAACGTTGCAGAAAGAGTCCTGGAGGGATGCTCATTAACGGACCTCGAATCATGGACATCCTGAATTGTGAAAGGATGAGGTACTCTCAGGCGCCTGACTCTTCTTGTGGATCCATTTCTGGAGCTGGAGGACCCAAATCAGAGCAGCTCCACCCAAATCAGACTGGAACGGGTGGGTCCCCTGGTTCTTTTTCAGGGAAGACAGAGGAGCATTTATCTGAGTGGGGGAAACAGGCTGGGCAAACCAAAACAACAGATGGCGGTCAGGACAGGCTGGGGAATCACAGGAGCAACACAGCAGGGTTGGACTGTGCCCCTGTGCATGGGCATGCTGAGCCGGCAGGCAGCTCCGCTCCTGGTGCTCACCCAGGGCCCAGATGGTCAGGGATCCATACCACACTTGCCTCACAACCTCCAAAGCAGGAGAAAGGGGTGCTGGAGTGCCTCCCACTGGCAGGGAGGTGGTCCTTCCAGGAGCTGGCGCACATCACTTCCACTGGAAGAACAGGAATTACAGCCACAGAGTGTGCTTGGAAAGAAGAGAACCACTGGGAGTCCCAGGCGGGCGGACCACTAGAGGTCAGGAGTTCAAGACCAGCCTGGCCAACATGGTGAAACCATGTCAGGTGTGGTGGGGCGCTCCTGTAGTCCCAGCTGAGGTAGGAGAATCGCTTGAGTCCAAGAGACTGAGTTTGCAGTAAACAGATCACGCCACTGCATCCAGCCTGGACAACAGAGCGACACTCTGTCTCAAAAAAAAAAAAAAAAAAAAAGAGAACCAGAATATCTGATGACAGTCCCAGTGACATCCCATACCCATTCATTAATAAGACAGCAATGTGTGCCACAGGGAAGAGCTCTGCACACCATGGACGTCTTTCTGCAAAGGGCGCCCAGGCCATTCACATCCTACTGACAGATCCAGGTCAACCTTCACAGCTGCAGACCCAACTCAGAGGGCATGACAATGCTCAGCGGCCAAGGCCCTCCAACCCTCCCTCTTTCCTTGCCTTTATTTCCACCTGCAGCGTCCCTCCCATGTTCCTAAGAAGAATCTCAATGCTTTATTATATCTAATTTTCCTTCTAACTCCAAAAGAGAAAAGAAACTTTGGAGTGGATATGGTTTAAGATGCTCCTTGCAATGCCTCTATGTGGAAGGGTCTGTGTGCCCCTTACAGCTACTGCTGACAGGGCCCTGGGTCTGCTCAGCAGGGAAGATAAATGCAGTCACTTTTCCTGGGCTATTTGAGTTACTTCATATGTTTAGTAAGCAAAATACTCTGTATCTTCTCATACATGTGAAAATTAACAGTCTAATTTTATCTCAAATTGGGTAACAGATTTTGGTTGTTTCAAATATAAGAAAATTAATACAAAGCAGAGACTGAGATCTTAAAAATCCTTTTTAAAAATCCTTTTTTAAAATAGGTTTTTCCTCATTCTGTGCGGCCTATGCAATATGACATGCATAGTTACAGCAGCTCAGTCCTCATGTTCTTCCACAGTGTTTACAAACACCCTGAGGCAGCCATCATTAAAGAGAGGCACGGAAAAGTCACCCAAGGGGAGCAGGCTCTCTGCATGTGTGTTTACAACGCCGAGTAAAGCTCTAGAACATCTCAGAAAGGGTTTCCCTAAAATACACTATACAACTAACTTGATTTTGCCATAGAAACAGACATATATAACTCTTCATAATTTCTATCTTGCATACATATAGTTTATTTCTATAAATAGGTAAGACATTTAGGAAGCGATTTGATGACAGTCACAAAACTCAGGTGGTTTTCTTTAAGGAGATTTGTATCAGGAATATTTGACAAGACTTTTGGAAAATGCTTACAAGGCCGTGATGGCTTCTTCGGGAGAACTGAATCGAGGAATGTTTGGTTTGCACTGGTGATCACCACACACGCAGGGAAGGTGAGTTCTTAACTATGAATCTTTCGCAAGCTGAGGATTATTCGTATTGGCCCAGATCAGAATCTATGGAAAACTAGTGATGCAGTGTTTCAGATTAAATGAAGGTTTTTGTTATTTCCCACTTGAAAAATGTGACGTTAGGCATCTTTTTTGCAAGAAAAAGGTGGTCTTCTTGGCTCCGACTGAATACCATTTTAGTCAATGAGCTATAGCATGGATCAGCAACATAGGATCACGTTTCCATCAACATGTGGGTGGGATTCAAAATTGAGGAAAGGGAGCTCCACAAAAGCATTTGAGGTTTTAATCAAACCCATAGTATTTTCAGCAACGGTTCTGTGTGATTGATGAGCCCAGAACAATGCCAGGGTTTCAGCCACCACGCTGTGACAAAACAACTTAGCAAACAACATGCATTTATGAGTGTGGTTGTTTCTCAGCAACCAGAAAACCAAGGAGCAGTCTGTCTGTCACATAAAAAGTGTTGTAATATGACCAGGCGTGGTGGCTCAGTCCTGTAATCCCAGCACTTTGGGAGACCAAAGCAGGTGGATCACCTGAGGTCAGGAGTTCAGGACCAGCCTTCAAGACGAGCCTGACCAACGTGGTGAAACGCCATTTCTATGAAAATACAAAAAAAATTAGCCGGGCATGGTGGTGCATGCCTGTAATCCCAGCTACATGGGAGGCTAAGACAGTAGGATTGCTTGAACTAGGGAGGTGGAGGTTGCCATAACTGAGATGGCACCATTGGACTCCAGCTAGGCAACAAGAGTGAAACTCCATCTCCAAAAAAAAAAAAAAAAAAAAAAAAAAATGTTGCAATGTATTGAATATTTACCACACAGAAGGCATTGTCCTAATCACTTTAAACAGATTATCTCACTCAGCCCTCATAATGGTCTTACGGGTAATTGTCACAATTTTACCACCTCCTACTGCATAACTTTGGGAAAGTTACTTAACCTCTCATGCCTTGGTTTTTGTGAACCAGGGATAAAAACAGACAGGAGGCAGTGCATACAAATGGCGTAGATCAGGAATAAGCCTCCAGGAGAAGGGATATTTGAGCAAGGACTTGAAGGAGGGGAGAATGTTAACTTTGCAGATACTGAAAAGAATAATGTTCCAGAAAAAGGCAGCAACCAGTGCAAGGCAGGACTGGCCTGCCCAAGGACCCATGCTTTGAGGCCCTCAGGTATCACACGTTCACACACCAGAATAGATTCTCTGACACAACGCATGGGTGTTCAGACGCATTGAGAATCTGGGGCTCAGACCTGGTACACAATGCATTGAGGAGGTTCACAACGCATTGAGAATCTGTGGCTCAGACCTGGTACACAACGCATTGAGGGG
>NW_012101588.1:1813402-1816077 GCF_000951045.1 Mandrillus leucophaeus
TTGAGAATCTGTGGCTCAGACCTGGTACACAACGCATTGAGGGGTTCACAATGCATTGAGGGGGTTCACAACACATTGAGAATCTGTGGCTCAGATCTGGTACAGTGCGACTGGAGCCCTAAACATCCGCTCTTCAAGTAGCTCCTCCGGAAACACTTCTCTGCGTCTCTCATCCCCTGTCCTGGAAACTCAAGGTGACTGTTCCAAAGCCCAAAGGTTGGTCATTGTGCTTTGGCCAATATCAGTGCCGAGAGAATTGAGCAGCAGAAGCACGTAGGCGAAAGAAAAGACAAATTAATGAATTTGCCAAATCCGCAACATAAATGCATAGACTCTTGCACAATGAATTGTTTTTCTTTTCCTAGTGGTGTTAAGTGTCTATCTCATTCCTTCTCTTCATATGCTAATTCTTGATTTGGAGGGTGTCGCAAACTAGTGTGGTATTTCCAACAGTTACACGTGGAGGTTGAAGAATATTTTGCAATGTTAGACAATTCCCCTGACTCAGGTTTACATATATTTAGATGTAAACAAAGCATGCATGGAGCACTGTACCAATTCTTTCCATTGGCACATAAATGGATTTTGGATCTTAAGTTGCAAAATAATTCAATAGTTTTAAAAATATTTATTGTGCTTTAATTCATATCCCAAACTAAAACTTTTGGCTTTATGTAAATCATATTTATTTTAAACTGTATATCAATAATTGTATTTTATATTTTGCTCTATATCTTAATAGATAATTATAAATAATTTAAAACAACACTCTTTTAGAAATGTGAAAAAACTTTTGTTTTAATTATTTACATTTAATTTAAATTTTGAGGAAGCTATCTTAAAATTTTTTCTACTTTGACTATATTTACATTTTAATTTTAACGCTTAGATTACAACTGTCAACAGAACAAGTTACGTAAAAATTGTTATAACAATAATGTTTCTGAAATGTGGGCCAAAAACATGGAATAAATACAAAATAATTTATGAATGTCTCTATAACTCATCCAAACATCTCCAGTCCATCAACAGCACACCAAGAGGTCAGAATAATTATGAAATGTAGTCATCTTTAATATTTTCCAGACACTTGGTCACGTAAAACCATAGCTTTGTACATTTATTTTATGTATACATACTTATTTTTACATGTATTCCAGTCACTTTTTCTATGTCATTTTTAGTTCTGAGGTATATCTGTCAAGAGGAGAGGAGAGGTTTTGCTGATTGTCAATGTTGTCTTGGTTTATAAATTCACATTCAGACACCTAGTGTGGGGCCTCCATTTGCTTTCTCCTGGGGGCCCCCTGGGAGCTTGTGAAGAACCTGGCCTGAGACTGGGTGGTAAGGCCTGATCATAGATGATGGTGAAGGCCCTCCTAGCAGGTTGCGTGGGGACAGCTGGCCCTCCGCACACCAGACTTGGTGCACAGCCCAGGCGCTGCAGTCTCCCAAGGGAGCTGCAGTCAGGACTCCAGTCCCAGTAGGTTGTGCTCTTAGGCACATCTGTAGGCCCCTCAGAATGAAGGCCCAACTACTGGGGCCTTCCCTGAGCATCCCTGCTGAGCTTCCTCATCAGGAAAGGGGGCTCTGGGAACACTTTTCTCCACTCTGACTCAGTACTTTGAGTTTTTTCTCTCCTAGTCCTTCCTCCTCTTCTTCCCCCAGCTCCTCACTCCATAAAATCTCAGGAGCCTTTTGAGACAGGCTCCTTCTGCATTGGTGGGTCTCCACATCTGTGCTGACCCACTGGCGTGGTGCTGTCCCATGGGGACAAATGGGATAGGAGGGAACCGGTGCTTTTCCGGTGTGGCCCTTGTTTATGCCATCGCACAGGGCAGGGAAAGGCTCGCCTGAGCCTCACTGCGGCTGGCCGTCTCCGCCAGCCACTTCGACACTTGTCAACTCTGCTCTCAGCTCAGCCAGCTCTTGACGATCAAGAGGTCTTGGAGGTACTGTAGGCCAGCGGTCCCCAACCTTTTTGGGACAAGGGACCCATTTCGTGGCAGGTAATTTTTTCGTGGGTGGGGATGAATGGTTTTGAGATGAAACTGTTCCACCTCAGATCATCAGGCTTTAGATTCTCCTAAGGAGCACGCAGCCTGGATCCCTCGCATGCACAGTTCACAGTAGAAGGACTCTAATGCTGCCACGGACCTGACAGGAGGCAGAGCTCAGGCTGTCATGCTCAGCTACCTGTCGCTCACCTCTGCTGCATAGCCCAGTTCCTAACAGGCCATAGACTGATACAAGTCGTAGGCCACTTGGAAACTGATGAGCAAAGAAGTGACAGCATTTGACTTTTGTTGTAAAAAGATGACTCTGGGTACCATGTTGAGAGCACAAGGAACAGGAGGAGAAGTGGGAAGATGAGCTAGGGAGGCTTCTGCAGTGCCCAGGGGAGTGGGAAGGAGGCTCTGAGGGAGGTGGTAGCCATGGAGCTTCAGGAATTATTTTGAAGATAGACCAAAGTGACTTCCTGACAGATTGGATGTGGTGTGTGTGAGACAGGAGTCAAGGGTGACTCCAAGGCATGTAGTGACTTCCCAACAAATGTTAGCTATTATGTCAATATCCTGATTTTGTGAATGGAGAAAAGGAGACAGAGAGAGGGTTCACATTGATGAATGAAGACAAGGTAGTACCCAGTCCAGTAAGTGGGTCTCAAATCACAC
>NW_012101588.1:1821937-1823198 GCF_000951045.1 Mandrillus leucophaeus
AGCGTTCTTAACCTAATAAAGAGAATCTAGAGAAAAAGCTTACAGCCAACATCATACTTGGTGGTAAAAGACTGAATGCTTTCTTCCTAAGACCAGGAGCAAGGCAAGGAAGTCTTCTTTCACCATTCCTATTCAACATCATCCTGGAAGTTCAAGATAGAATGATAGGGCAAGAAGAAATGAGGTATATATAGACTGGAAAGAAGGAAATAGGGCTGTCTGTATTGACAGATGACATGATTGTCTATGCAGAAAGTTCCAAGATGTCAACAACATACTAATAAGTGAGTTTAGCAAAGTTGAGGATACAAAGTGCACATACAAAATGAATTCTAATTCTATGTACTAGCAATAAACTATTAGAAATAAAAACTTTTTTAAAAGTACCATTTACAGTAGTGCCAAAAAATACAGGAAGTGCTTAGGCATAAGTTCCACAAAATATATGCAGGATTTGTATACTAAATACTAAGAACATGGATGAAAGAAATCAATCAAGAGATGAAGAAATCAAAAGATGATACCATATTCATAGATTGGGAGACACTATTCTTGAGATGTGAAATCTTCCCAAACTCATTTAAAAATTCAGTGCAATCCCAATCAAAATCTCACAGGAATTTTTGCTTTTTATAAATCGGCAAGCTGATTCTAAAATTTACATGGAAAGGCAAAGGAACTTGAAGAGCCAAAATAATTTTGCAAAAAGAAGAAAAAAGCTGGATAACTCACATTACCTGATTTTCAGATTTACTATAAAGCTACAAAAACAAACAAATAAAAAAGACAGCGTGGTATAGATGGCCCAGCAGACTAGTGGAACAGAAGAGAGAGGCCATAAATAGACCTATATTTATACGATCAATTGATTTTCAACAAAGGTAAGTGAGTTCAGAAAGGCTAGTTTTTTTCAGCAAATGGTCTTGCAACACCACTCACATGAAGGAAAAAAAAAAAGACCTCAACTTATACTTCATACCTTAGAAAAAAATTAACTCAAAATGGATTATAGACCTATAAGTAAGAGACAAAATTATAAAACTTCTATAAGAAGACATAGGAAAAAGTCTTCGTAATTTCGTAAATATTTCATCCAAGTCACAATCTGTGAAAGAAAAAAACTGATAAACCGAGCCTTAGCAAAATTAAAAACTTCCGCTATAGGCCGGGTGGGGTGGCTCACGCCTGTAATCCCAGGACTTTGGGAGGCCGAGGCGGGCGGATCACAAGGTCAGGAGATCGAGACCATCCTGGCTAACAC
>NW_012101588.1:1825773-1828303 GCF_000951045.1 Mandrillus leucophaeus
GTGATACAGTCTCAAGCTTTCCCATGTAACCGATATTCATGCAACAACCTTCCTTGTGCCTTTATCCTTCTTTAGGATCTACATTCCCAAGTGTCCAGAATTCACCTGTTTATTCTGATGCCATCATTCTTATTTGCTGATCTATTTAAATTAGTCTAGCCAAAGACGGCCGGCGGACGTCTTTCTTCAGGGAATGTTAACAGGGACATAGGAGTTGCCTTGGCCATACATCAACTTAAAACCACAGGCAGAATCAAAGGAGAAAATGTCTAGCCTCTTACCCTCAGATGAAGTCAATACATTCCATAGATGTTGTTTTAGGGTGCATAACGGCTCCCAAGTAAGTTCACACCTGATGCTCAGAACCTGTGAATGTTATCTTACACGGCAAAAAGGAGTTTGCAGATGTGATTAAGTTAAGGGTCTTAAGACAGGGTGATTTTTCCTGGATTATCTGAGTGAGACCAATGTAATCAAAATGGTTCTGATTAAAGGGGTACGGTGGGGATTCAGAGTCGAAGGCAAAGGCAGAAGTAAAGCTTGAGAGTGGGTTGCTTTGTCAATGGAGGAAGGGGCCACAAGCCAAGGAACACAGGCAGCCACTAGACACTGAAGAAGGCAAGGAAATCGATTCTCCCTGAGCCTCCAGAAGGAACCAGCCTGCCGACACCTTGACCTCAGCCCAATGCAACTGATTTCAAACTTGCGACCTCCAGGATTGTAAGAGAATAAATTTGTACTGTTTTAAGTCATTACGTTTGTGGTAATTTGTTATAGCACCTGAAGAAAACTATTAGAGATGCAGAGAATGAAAATGTTATTTTTAAAAATTGTATGTAATCATTAACATGTACATTTGCTGAGCATCCGCAGTCAAGGTTTTTAAAAATATCTTTTTTGCCAGTCTCTTTATTTACTTTCATTTTGTGGAGAAGAATAATGGTAGTGAATTCTGCATTTTGGACAGAACCCTATTTATCACTATAGGCAGATGAGATCTGTATTACTTAAGGCACAGTGTAAGCTACTATGCTCCAAATACCTTAAAATATAACAGGCTAACCAAGACAGGACTTCTCCCCTCTCTCACACAGCAGTCCAAAGGCAGCAACCAGGGCTGTTGGGTCCTTCTGCCAACCTCTACAACAGCTTCCAGAGTACAAACCGGCTTTGAATTCACCGTCATTTTGAATTGCAGCTAAAGAGAAGGTGAAAGTTTCAAGGAGAGCAAATACTCATTCTTTGTAAGGTCATGATCTTTGGAGGTACTCATCATTTCTGTTCCTATCCCATTGGCCGTAAGTTAGTGAGACGGCCATAAGGGAAGCATGTGCCCTGCTAAAACCTGGGAGTGCTGTTGTTAAAGGCAGAAGGGAGCGTAAATGTTGCCAAAGCTCCATCCATCCTTGCTGCATCCTGTGTACAGCAAGGGAGTGAAAAGCCTGGACGCTGAGGTCGGGCCTCCAGGGTTCAAATCCTCAGTCTCCCCTCGCCATTTAGCATTCTGCAATCACTGTTAGTTTCAAGCTCTATAAAGTAAAGAGATTAGGAACATCTACCTAAAGCTGTGTTGTGAGGATTAAAAAAGAGTACTTAGAACAGCACTTGGCACAAAGTAAGTACCTCAAACACATTAATTATTATTAAAATCAATTCATATATTGAAATCATTTAACATTTTAATAAATTATTTATTACTGATTCTTGTATTCAAATGTTTTTATTAAAATTATTAAAATCAGGAGACACTCATGAGAATAAAAGTGGGTGCCTTTAGTGATCATGCTGAGGCATCAAGCTTAAACCAGGACCCCTCAAGGCAAAATAGGGACATCTAGTCACCCTAGTTATACAGCACTGGGGTTAATAGACAAATAGCACCATCAAATCTACTTCCTGGATACCAAAGGAATTAAGAGAAGGAAGAAAAGAGACAGTGATATTAAAGATATTTGCAAGAATTGTGTTCCAAATACAAATTCCATCTTTTCAGAAATTCTTTGCTAGTTAGTTTCTGGAGATGGCTTCCACTTTTAACAAATGTTAGCTTCTCAGAGTTTCTACTTTCTAGAAACTAGAGACCATCTCTAAGGTTGCCTGATTTTTTTTTTCAGTGAATTGATATGATTCCAGTCAAGAGAAACGAGATAAGAAATAGATATCAGCAACGATGTTTCAGTCAGTACATTGGGGAATTCTACCAAACATTTAAGGAAGATATCAAAGCAATTCTGCACGAATTCTTCAAAAACACAGAAGAGAAGGAAACACCTAACAACTCATTTTATGAGGTCAAAAGTTCACTGGTACCAAAAGAAAACCCAAGTTCATTACAAACATAGTGAACATAGACGCAAGAATGTTTAACAAAGATATTAGAAAATTAAAGCTAGCAATATATTATTACAATAAAAATAATAATAATAATACATCATGGCCAAGTGTGGTTTACCCTGAGAATACAAGACTGTTTTCACACTTGAAAATCTAATGAAGTAATTCACGATATAAATAAACTGAATAACAAGAA
>NW_012101588.1:1829780-1838429 GCF_000951045.1 Mandrillus leucophaeus
AGTGAGACTCGGTCTCAAAAACAAACAAACAAAAAAAAACCTTCTGCTATATACAAGACACTATTAAGGAATTAAAAAGATAAGCCACAAACTGGGATAAAATATATGTTGATCATATGTCTGACAAAGAACTGGTTTCCAAACTATATTAAACACTTTTACAACTCAATAATAAGAAAACAAGGAACCCAATTAAAAGAAATGGGCAAAATATTTTTAAAAACACTTCACCAAAGACAATACCTGTATGGCAGATAAGCACAAAAGATGGTCAAAATCATTAATCATTAGGGAAATGAAAACTAAAACCACAGTGTGATACCACACCACATCTGTTAGAACGGCTAAATTTTTAAAAACAAACTGACAAATCTGGATGCTGGCAAGGATGTAGAAAAACTGACACTCTCATAAATTACTGGTAAGAATGTAAAATAATACAGCCACTTTGGAAAACAGTTTAGCAGTTTTTTACAAGGTTAAACATACATACATGTATCATGTGAAATTCCACTCCTGAATATTTACCAAGAGAAAAACTTATGCTCACACAAAATCCTGTAAATGAGGGTTTACAGCTGCTTTACTCATAGTCACTCAAAACTGGGTACCACCCTAATGTCTTCCTCCTAGTGAATCCATCACCAAACTGTAGCATATTTGTGCAATGGAATAGTACTCAGGAATTAAAATGAATAAACTCCTGATGTGTGCAACAATATGGAGGCATCTCAAATGCATTATGCTTTTAAGAACAAAGCCAGATTTGAAAATCTATATGACTCAGAACTCAGAATGAAGGCAGACTTGAAAATCTGTATGATTCCTTTTATACGATATTCTGGAAAAGGGGAAATTATAGAGACAGAAAACAGATCAGCGGTTGACAGGCTCAGGGGTAGGGAACAGGGATTTTGCAGATGAGGTAACTTCTCTATTTACATTTTAGCAGTAGCTACATGACTATGCAGTTGTCAAAACCAGTACACCAAAAGAGTGAATTCTACTTTACATAAATTTTCAAAAGGAAATAAAAAGAAGAAATAAACCTGCACTTAGAAATGTCCCTGGTAGATCAGCTGGCAAGATGGCTGAATAGGAACAGCTCCAGTCTGCAGCTCCCAGCGAGATCGGTGCAGAAGATGATTTCTGCATTTCCAATTGAAGTACCCAGTTCATCTCACTGGGACTGGTTGGACAGTGGGTGCAGCCCACAGAGGGCAAGCCAAAGTAAGGTGGGGTGTCACCTCACCTGGGAAGCACAAGGAGTTGGGGCATTTCCCTTCCTTAGCCAAGGGAAGCCTTGAGGAACTGTGTTGTGAGGAACAGTGCACTCCGGCCCAGATACTGTGCTTTTCCCATGGTCTTCACAACGCGCAGACCAAGAGATTCCATCCAGTGCCTATGCCACCAGGGCCTTGGGTTTCAAGCACAAAACTGGGCGGCCATTTGGGCAGACACTGAGCTAACTGCAGGAGATTTTTTTTTTTTCATACCCCAGTGGCACCTGGAATGCCAGCAAGACAGAATCGTTCACTCCCCTAGAAAGGAGGCTGAAGCCAGGGAGCCAAGTGGTCTGGCTTGGTGGGTCCCACCCCCACAGAGCCCAGAAAGCTAAAGTCCCCTGGCTTGAAATTCTCGCTGCCAGCACAGCAGTCTGAGGCCGACCTGGGATGCTCGAGCTTGGTTGGGGGAGGGGCGTCTGCCATTGGTGAGGCTTGAGTAGGTGATTTTACTCTCACAGTGTAAACAAAGCCACCTGGGGAAGTTTGAATTGGGTGGAGCCCACCACAGCTCAGCAAGGCCGCTGAGGCCAGACGGCCTCTCTAGATTCCTCCTCTCTGGGCCGGGCATCTATGAAAAAAAGGCAGCAGCCCTAGTCAGAGACTTACAGATAAAACCCCCATCTCCCTGGGACAGAGCGCCTGGGGAAATGGGTGGCTGTGGGTACAGCTTCAGCTGACTTAAACGACCTGCCTGATGGCTCTGAAGAGAGCAGCGGATCTTCCAGCACGGTGTTCGAGCTCTGATAAGGGTCAGACTACCTCCTCAAATGGGTCCCTGACCCCCATGTATCCTGACTGGGAGACACCTCCCAGTAGGGGCGAACAGACACCTTATACAGAAGAACTCTGGCTGGCATCTGGTGGGTGCCCCTGTGGGATGAAGCTTCCAGAGGAAGGAATAGGCAGCAATCTTCACTGTTCTGCAGCCTCCTCCGGTGATACTCAGGCAAACAGGGTCTGGAGTGGACCTCCAGCAAACTCCAGCAGACCTGCAGAAGAGGGGCCTGACTGTCAGAAGAAAAACTAACAAACAGAAAGGAACAGTAGCAACATCAACAAAAAGGACGTCCACAGCAAAACCCATCTGAAGGTCACCAACATCAAAGACCAAAGGTAGATAAATCCACGAAGATGGGGAGAAACCAGCGCAAAAAGGCTGAAAATTCCAAAACCCAGAATGTCTCTTCTCCTCCAAGGGATAACAACTCTTTGCCAGCAAGGGAACAAAACTGGACAGAGAATGAGTTTGACAAATTGACAGAAGTAAGCTTCAGAAGGTGGGTAATAACAAACTCCTCCAAGCTAAGGGAACACGTTCTAACCCAATGCAAGGAAGTTAAGAACCTTGAAAAAAGGTTAGAGGTATTGCTAACTAGAATAACCAGTTTAGAGAAGAACGCAAGTGACCTGATGGAGCTGAAAAACACAGCACTAGAACTTTGTGAAGCACACACAAGTATCAATAGCCGAATCAATAAAGTAGAAGAAAAGATATCAGAGATTGAAGATGAACTTAATGAAATAAGTGAGAAGACAAGATTAGAGAAAAAAGAATGAAAAGAAATAAACAAAGCCTCCAAGAAATATGAGACTATGTGAAAAAACTAAATCTAGGTTTCATAGGTGTACCTGAAAGTGACGGGAAGAATGGAACCAAGTTGGAAAATGCTCTTCAGGATATTATGCAGGAGAAGTTCCCCAGCCTAGGAAGATAGGCCAACATTCAAATTCAGGAAATACAGAGAACACCACAAAGATATTCCTTGAGAAGAACAACCTCAAGATACATAATCGTCAGATTCGCCCTGGTTGAAATGAAGGAAAAATGTTAAGTCAGCCAGAAAGAAAGGTCGGGTTACCCACAAAGGGAAGCCCATCAGACTAACAGTGGATCTCTTGGCAGAAACCCCACAATCCAGAAGACAGTGGGGGCCAATATTCAACATTCTTAAAGGAAAGAATTTTCAACTCAGAATTTCATATCCAGCCAAACTAAGCTTCATAAGCAAAGGAGAAATAAAATCCTTTACAAAGAAGCAAATGCTGAGAGATTTTGTCACAACCAGACCTGCCCTACAAGAGCTCCTGAGGGGAGCACTAAACATGGAAAGGAACAACCAGTACCAGCCACTGCAAAAACATGCCAAATTGTAAAGACCGTTGACACTATGAAGAAACTGCATAAACTAACGGGCAAAATAACCAGCTAGCATCATAATGACAGGATCAAATTCACACATTACAATATTAACCTTAAATGCAAATGGGCTAAATGACCCAAGTTAAAAGACACAGACTGGCAAATTGGATAAAGAGTCAAGACCTATCAGTGTGTTGTATTCAGGAGACCCGTCTCATGTGCAAAGACACACATAGGCTTAAAATAAAGGGATGGAGGAATATACCAAGCAAATGGAAAGCAAAAAATTGCAGGGGTTTCCAATCCTAGTCTCTGATAAAACAGAATTTATAACAACAAAGATCAAAAGAGACAAAGGAGGGCATTAAATAATGGTGAAGGGATCAATGCAACAAGAAGAGCTAACTTTCTTAAATATATATGCACCCAATGCATGAGCACCTAGATACATAAAGCAAGTTCTTAGAGACCTACAAAGAGACTCAGACTCCCACACAATAATAATGGGAGATTTTAACACCCCACTGTCAATATTAGATCAACGAGACAGAAAATTAACAAGGATATTTTTCAGGACTTGCACTCAGCTTTGGACCAGGTGGACCTACTAGACATCTACAGAACTCTCCATCCCAAATCAACAGAATATACATTCTTCTCAGCACCACATTCCACTTATTCTAAAATTGACCACATAATTGGAAGTAAAATACTACTCAGCAAATGCAAAATAATGGAAATCATAACCAACAGTCTCTCAGATCTCACTGTAATTAAATTAGAACTCAGGATTAAGAAACTCACTCAAAACCACACAACTGCATGGAAACTGAACAACCTGCTCCTGAATGACTACTGGGTAAATAATGAAATGAAGGCAGAAATAAAGATGTTCTTTGAAACTAATGAGAACAAAGACACAATGTACCAGAATCTCTGGGACACATTTAAAGCAACTTGTAGAGGGAAATTTATAGCACTAAATGCCCACAAGAGAAAGCAGGAACGATCTAAAATAGATCTATACCTAACATCACAATTAAAAGAACTAGAGAAGCAAGAGCAAACAAATTCAAAAGCGAGCAGAAGACATGAGATAACTAAGATCAGAGCAGAACTGAAGGAGACAGAGACACAAAAAAAAAAACCCTTCAAAAAATGAATGAACCCAGGAGCTGGTTTTTTGAAAAGATCAACGAAATAGATAGACCACTAACCAGGCTAATAAAGAAGAAAAGAGATAAGAATCAAATAGGCACAATGAAAAATGATAAACGGGATATCACCATTGATCCCACAGAAATACAAACTACCGTCAGCAAATACTATAAAAACCTCTATGCAAATAAACTAGAAAATCTAGAAGAAATGGATAAATCCCTGGACACACATACCCTCCCGAGACTAAACCAGGAAGAAATTGAATCCCTGAATAGACCAGTAACAAGTTCTGAAATTGAGGTGGTAATTAAGAGATGACCAATAAAAAAAAGTCCAAGACCAGACAGATTCACAGCCAAATTCTACGAGAGGTACAAAGGGAGCTGGTATCATTCCTTCTGAAACTATTCCAAACAATAGAAAAAGAGGGACTCCTCCCTAACTCATTTTATGAGGCCAGCATCATCCTGATACCACAACCTGGCAGAGACACAACGAAAAAAGAGAACTTCAGGCCAATATCCCTGATGAACATAGATGAGAAAATCCTCAATAAAATACTGGCAAACTGAATCCAGCAGCACATTAAAAAGCTTATCCACCACGATCGAGTTGGCTTCATCCCTGGGATGCAAGGCTGGTTCAACATACACAAATCAATCAACGTAATCCATCACATAAAAAGAACCAATGACAAAAACCACATGATTATCTCAATAGATGCAGAAAAGGCCTTCAACAAAATTCAACAGCCTTTCATGCTAAAAAACTCTCAATAAATTCGGTATTGATGGAACATATCTCAAAATAATAAGAGCTATTTATGATAAATTCCTAGCCAATATCACACTGAATAGACAAAAACTGGAAGCACTCCCTTTGAAAACCGGCACTAGACAAGGATGCCCTCTCTCACCACTCCTAGTCAAGATAGCATTAGAAGTTCTGGCCAGGACAATCAGGCAAGAAAAAGAAATAAAGTCTATTGAAATAGGAAGAGAGGAAGTCAAATTGTCTCTGTTTCCAGATGACATGGTTGCATATAAAGAAAACCCCATCATCTCAGCCCAAAACCTCCTTAAGCTGATAAGCAACTTCAGCAAAGTCTCACAATACAAAATAAATGTGCAAAAATCACAAGTATTCCTATACACCAATAACAGACAAACAGAGAGCCAAATCATGATTGAACTCCCTTTCACAATTGCTACAAACAGAACAAAATACCTAGGAATAAAACTTACAAGGGAAGTGAAGGACCTCTTCAAGGAGAACTATAAGCCACTGCTCAAGGAAATAAGAGAAGACACAAACAAATGGAAACACATTCCATGCTCATGGATAGGAAGAATCAATATCTTGAAAATGGTCATACTGCCCAAGGTAATTTATAGATTCAATGCTATCCCCATCAAGCTATCATTGACTTCCTTCACAGAATTGGAAAAAACTACTTTAAATTTCATATGGAACCAAAAAAGAGCCTGCGTAGCCAAGACAATCCTTAGCAAAAAGAACAAAGCCAGAGGAATTACACTGCCTGACTTCAAACTATACTATAAGGCTACAGTAACCAAAACAGCATAGTACTGGTGCCAAAACAAATATGTAGACCAATGGAATAGAACCGAGCTCTCAGAAATAACACCACACATCTACAACCATCTGATCTTTGACAAACCTGACAAAAACAAGCAATGAGGAAAGGATTCCCTATTTAATAAATGATGTTGGGAAAACTGGCAAGCCATATGAAGAAAACTGAAACTGGATCCCTTCCTTACACCTTATACAAAAATTACCTCAAGGTGGATTAAAGACTTAAACATAAGACCTAAACCGTAAAAACCCTAGAAGAAAACCTAGGCAATACCATTCAGGACACAGGCAGGGGAAAGACTTCATGACTAAAACACCAAAAGCAATGGCAACAAAAGCCAAAATTGATAAATAGCCTCTAATGAAACTAAAGAACTTGTGCACAGCAAAAGAAACTATCATCAGAGTGAACAGGCAACCTACAGAATGGGAGAACATTTTTGCAATCTATCCATCTGACAAAGGGAATCTAAACAAATGCAGAAATTTACAAGAAAAAATCAAAGAACCCCATCAAAAAGTTGGCAAAGGATATGAACAGACGCTTCTCAATAGAAGACATTTATGCAGCCAACAAACATATGAAAAAAATGCTCATCATCACTGGTCATTAGAGAAATGCAAATGAAAACCACAATGAGATACCATCTCATGCCAGTTAGAATGGCAATCATTAAAAAGTCAAGAAACAACAGATGCTGGAGAGGATGTGGAGAAATAGGAACACTTTTATACTGTTGGTGGGAGTGTAAATTAGTTCAACCATTGTGGAAGACAGTGTGGCGATTCCTCAACCATCTATAACTAGAAATACCATTTGACCCAGCAATCCCACTACTGAGTATATACCCAAAGGATTATAAATCATTCTACTGTAAAGACACATGCACATGTATGTTTATTATGGCACCGTTCACAACAGAAAAGACTTGGAATGATCTCAAATGCCCATCAATGATAGACTGGATAAAGAAAATGTGGCACATACACACCATGGAATACTATGCAGCTGTAAAAAAGGATGAGTTCATGTTCTTTGCAGGGACATGGATGAAGCTGGAAACCATCATTCTCAGCGACCTAACACAAGAACAGAAAACCAAACATCACATGTTCTCACTCACAAGTGGGAGTTGAACAATGAGAACACATGGACATGGTGGGGGAACATCACACACTAGAGCCTGTCAGGGGGTCGGGTACTAGAGGAGGGATAGCATTAGGAGAAATACCTAATGTAGATGATGGGTTGATAGGTACAGCAAACAACCATGGCACATGTATACCTATGTAACAAACCTGCACGTTCTGCACATGTACCCCAGAACTTAAAGTATAATAATAACAATAATAATAAAAGAAGTGTCCCTGGTATTTAGTAAGCACTTACGAAAATTGGCTATTACTGATGTATTGATGAACACATTAATAATACTGACCCTGTATTTCAGCTGTGAACCAGGATACAAACTATTTTCCAATTTAGTAATTACACATTAACTCTGAAATATCCTGACTACAGATGAAGCCCTGAATTTTCCCCAAGAAAATCTCCTGGGCTAGTGTTTTGAGAGCCCCCAGCAAAACTGGAATTTTATTACTAAAGCAACTGCCAATGGCTCCCTAGTGGGAAAGGAGGGGGAGCTGAGTGTGGGTATTTCCAGTGTGCCTTTCAAGGGATATATTTTTTTTTTCCTGAAGGACTGTCTAGTCCCTAGTCATCTGACTTGAGACCAGGGGTCCCTTACATGGGAAACCCATTTATGCTGGCAGATGCCCTTGTGGTCATTGTGTGACCTGTGTCTAGTTTATGCCTGCCTGGCATTGCTGTGGCACTGGGAGTCCAGCCTTGTGTTCTCCTTGGTGTTCAGAAAAAAAAAAAAAAACCCTGACCTGGGGCAGCCCTTGGTTGTTTAGATGGAAGGTACAAATTCAGTACACCTCCACAACAGAAAAAAATTCAAAGATTCATGCAAGTCAAGAATGAAGAGTCAGGCAAAGAGAGAGTGACAACTAGCAGTACAGTAGTCTCCCACTTATTTCTGGGGAATACGTTCCCCGACTCCTAGTGGATGCCTGAAACCTTGAATGGTACCAAATTCTACATGTATATACGGTTTATATATATATATACACATATGGGTATATATAGGTGTATATATATGTATATATGCACACACATATATACAACCATATATATGTATGCACCATAGCTGTATGCATATGTATATATCTGTGTATATAGATATATAGATATATACACAGATATCTATATATATACACAGATATATACACCATATATATGTGTGCACTATAGCTGTATGCATATGTATATAGGTGTATATAGACATATATATGTTTATAGGTGTGTATAGACATATATATGTATATAGGTGTGTATAGACATATATGTATATAGGTGTGTATAGACATATATATGTATATAGGTGTGTATAGACATAT
>NW_012101588.1:1838479-1843076 GCF_000951045.1 Mandrillus leucophaeus
ACATATGTATATAGGTGTGTATAGACATATATGTATATAGGTGTGTATATATAGGTATGTATATACATATATATGTATATAGGTGAGTATAGACATATATATGTATAAGTGTATATAGACATATATATGTATACACCATAGCTGTAAGCATATGTATACATCTGTATATATACACATATATACACCGTGTCTGTGTGTGTATATTTATATTTATATGGTGTACATATGTGTGTATATACATATATATACACACTATGTTTTTTCTATACATAAATGCCTATGATGAAGTTTAATATATCAAGTAGGCACAGTAAGAGATTAGCAACAATAACTACTAATAAAACAGAACAATTTTTACCATACACTGTAATAAAAGTTAAGTTGAATGTGCTCTCTCTCTCTCTCAAAATATCTTATAATGTACCACAGGTAACTAAAACTGCAGAAAGCAAGACCTTGGGTAGAGGACTGTTGTATGTATAAGGGACTAGGGTGTGGGCCACATTAAGTTCTCCAGTAAATGCCTTCAGGACGTGGTGGGAATGCAGGGAACCCAGTCTACTGGCCGAGAGAGATAACTCTTAGTGTTTAATCTCTGGCTACCGACTTGAGCCATTTGGCTGTGATGTAGAGCTGGAAACTGCTAAAAACATAGCTGAGCCCTGCTTTTGGTACAAGAGAGTTAAACCAGTTTTCAAAATGAAGGCAATAGAAAATTATAAAAATTCACTAAAACTGGTCAACAAGCTTTGTACCTCTCAGACCACCATTTGTTTCTCATTAACTAGAGCATTCTCAATGGATAGACAGCATTTTCCGATTCAGCATCAAAAACAGAAAGGAGCTGTGGTCACCAAATAAATATTTCCTATATAACAGGCCAACCCAAAAATGTTGTAAACGGAATTTAGAGTCTCAAAGCAGCTGCACTTCACATGGAAATAGAACAATTGAGATGCCAGCACACAGAGAAACAAATAAACAAAAAGTATCCAACATTTAGGTCTAATTCCCCAAGCTTATAGGAAAGTCCAGCTTTGCTAGTCCTGTGTTAATGTCGGCTGTGAACCATGAGATGGGCACGAGCTGGATGCACTCATCACCCCGTGGCACTCCCTGGCTCATGCAGTACCCTCAGCGTCTGCTGAGTAAAGAAAGGATGGGTAAACGATGAGCCATGAAGAAAGCCCTTCGGGGCCGGGTGCAGTGGCTCATGCCTATAATCCTAGCACGGGAGCTGAGGCAGGTGGATCACCTGAGGTCATGAGTTCGATACCTTTCTACAGCAAAACTCTGATCACGTCAGCCAAAATTCTTCTCTGACTCGCAGTGCCTGCACAGTGCCGTCTAGCTCCCAGACTCCTGGGTTTCATGATGGGGCCCACTCCCGCCCATCCACCTTCACCCCAAGTACTCTAAGGAAAGCTGTAGCTCTGGGTGAACAGAGAGGCTGAACATGGTGGAGTGGTTCTGAGCCTGGACTCATCGCTAGACAGCTTGTTCAAGCTTGACCAGCCTGGCCAACATGGTGAAACCTCGTCTCTACTAAAAATACAAAAAATAAGCTGAGTGTGGTGGCAGGTACCCATAATCCCAGCTACTGAGGAGGCTGAGGCAGGAGAATCGCTTGAACCCAGGAGGCAGAGGTTGCAGTGAGCCAAGATCGTGCCATTGCACTCCAGCCTGGGCAACGAAAGTGAAACTCCATCTCATTAAAAAAAAAAAAAAGAAAGAAAGAAAGAAAAGAAAAGAAAGCTTCTGAAAATCCTCAAATATTGAGGGCACAAGTTTGGTTGCATTCATACTCCCAACATCACCCTAATTCTGACCTTGGGGCCCATGAAGTCCTGTGCCTGAGTGAGGAGTTGGTGCTGCCATCACCTCACCCCAGGGAGCTCCTCACCCCAGGGAGCTCCTCACCCCAGGGAGCTCACACACATTCATCCCTGAATGTACCTCAGACCTGGGCCACAGCGGGACTAGCTCTCACATTAGACCTTCCACACTCGTCTTTAAATCCCCCTACCAAATTCACATACTTTTCATCCTGATACTTATCTACAAATTTCCAAACCTTCCAAGGAGGTGACAGTGGAGTGGGCTTATTAGGGTCTTCTTAGTTTGAGCAGGTGGAGCACAAGCTATTCTGTCTAGGGCTGCGAGGTGGCCTCGGAGAGAAAGAAAGTACATCCACACTGAGGCAGGGAACCAGGGCGAAACGCAGAGCTCCTCCGGGTCCAGGTCCCAGGAGTGGGTGCAGAGCGCAGCTGGGCAACAGCACCTCCCCCAGACCCCGGTCAGCCCAGGTTGCAGAGGATAGCATGGATGTCTTTTTCCCCAAGTTTCATTCAACATTTTGAAGGCAACAAATACCCAGCTAGACAGCACTGAGTATACAATAGAGGCTGACCAGATCTGTGATGAATTGAACCACATGAGTACTTAGTTCTGAAGGAAGCCAAAATTTGTCAACTTAAACAAAAACCGGACCCTCTTGGGTAGAAAACACTGATTTCCTTGAAACTATATCATTTCTCCTCTATTCTGATCACATGTCATGGGTTCCTGAGTGTGAGGGTTAGTTCTTGTCAGGAATCTAAACTGAGACATTTGCAGTGAATACAGCGGCAGAGTGCAGAGTTAGTGAGTAGGTTTGGACTTGACCGCAGGTGCTTTTCAATGAGAGAAAGGCCAAGAAGTCAGTGTTGACAGGGAGGGCAAATTCCGCGGAGAAAAATGCCTTGACTGATTAGTGATGTGTGTCCCGGCTCAGGGAAAGAGGAGTGGAGCCCCAGGACCGTATCTGCCATCTCTGTGGTGGAAGGAGCGGGGGCCTGAAGTTCTCCCCCTAGGCCTATAACTAGCTCTGTGACTTCCCCTGGTTATTTCAGCTTTCTGGGTCTCGGTTTCCCTAATTATATATGATTGACAAGGCAAAATAGCCTTGCTTTCTACCATCTCTAGGAAGAGAAGGGACTCTGAAGCCCTTTTCTTTTTAAATGAGCTCTCTAAAAATTGTTCTTGTGTTTGCTCACAATATCATAATGTGCTAGATGTAACTAACAATTGTAGGAAATGCATTATCAATTTCCAGATGTGGCGGATGCTGTTATTTTGTTCTTCCCAGTCTGCTGTCTTCCTTTCTCCACTCTGCTCTCCTGCAGGGGTTGATCTACATCAGCCTCGTCCATCAGCTTCCTTGCCACCTGGCTTCCAGATGGATTTGACCAATAGGGACACTGGCAGGAAATAGGAGGGGGAGGGGAGAAAGGAAGGCCTGGAGGGGTGTGGGGCTGAGGAAGCCCAGGCTCCCTCCCTGCAGGGCTGCCTCAGGCTGGTGCGGTCCCTTGAGTGAGATCATCATTTCTCTAAAACTGGACTTCTCTGTAAGACTTTCCTAGATTCTGCCAACCAGTACTTCCTCTGGCCCTTTGGGCTCCGTGGTATTGCTATGGTACCTGTCCACACCTGCACACATCGCTTCTGATAACCTGCAGGTCACATTTGGCAGACTTCTAAATGAGCCGCCTAGGGAAGGTCTTATGGATCACCGCTTACATCCTGTCCTTGCGTAGAGTCTTATCGTGAGTCCCTCAAATTGTATTATGAGACATACTGATGAATATGCAGCCAACTAACGTTGAAAAGGACATATATTTGTTCCTGAATGATAAAGTTTTGCTGACTTTCTTGCTCGTGAAACATTTTAGCCTATATGTTGTCATCTGCAGCCAATGATTGTAACCTATGCATCCTACCCTCCAATGGACAACCCCGATAAGAGGAATCCCTCTCCCCTCTCCTCAACTTTCTCATAAAAACATTCCAACTTGTAACAGATCTGGGGACATACCCCTTTGTTGGTGTGTCTTCCTAGGTCGATTGTCACATTTGGTTTCCAATAAACCTTGATCAAATGGTTTCTGCATCAATAGCCTTTATTTTGGTCGGCTCTCCTTTATTAAATCTCCTTGAATTTCCCCAATGTGAATGGGACATCTGTTTACTGTTGGGCTGCTCATCTCCCATCACAGCACCTTATGTAGTTGGTAAATGATAAAAGTTTGCTTAATTTATGCATACAAGATCCACATCTGTTTCGGTGGTTTTACTGTCTTTGTGGAAGTGGGACTAAGGTTGTGGAAAGCAAGGATAGAGAAGAGTCGTGGAGCAGAAACTAAGGTTTCCAAGTGAGAGCGAACATTCCAGGAGCAAACAGAAGGATGGGCACTCCCAGACCAGCTTGACTCTTCCAGTGTCTCTCTTGCTCTCCAACCCTCTCCTGTTGAAATCTTGGTGGGCATTACTACGTGGATGGATGGAGATAGATAGATAGATAGATAGATAGATAGATAGATAGATAGATAGATAGATAGATAGAGAGTAGATAGATAGATGACAGGTAGATAGATAAAATAAGTAACAGATTAGATAGATAGATAAAGATAGATAGATGATAGATAATATAGATGTTAGATTAGATAGATAAAATAAAGACAAGTCAGACAGACAGATAGATGATAGAGTAGATAGATGATTGATTGATAGATAGATGACAGACAAGATAGATAGATGATAGATAGATAGATGACAGACA
>NW_012101588.1:1843126-1857613 GCF_000951045.1 Mandrillus leucophaeus
TAGATAGATAGATAGATAGATAGATAGATAGATAGATAGATAGACAGACAGATAGACATAAAGATTAGATATATATATAGAGAGAGAATCTCTCCCCCATCTCCTCCTACTGGGACACCCTAGGGTCCTATCTGGAGTGTCCCCGTGGTCACCTTCTTGCAGCATCATTCCATTTTTTGCCCCAACTGCAAGTCTTCTTTCCAACAGAAAGAAACATAATAGCCTTGAGTTACCAGACTTTTATGTTCCAGGTTCTACTTTACAATGGCATATAAGGTACCTTGGCTACTGGGTCTCAAATTTCTAAATGGAAAAATTATAAAAAACGAAAAACACGATCACACAACTGGAAACAAACTAACAGAAGTCTGCTGTCAGACACTGGAGGCGTTTTTGCATGTCAGCGGGACTTCCTGGAGTAAACGACCCCGGCCTCCTTCATTCGGTTCTCTGAACAGACGTAAGCAGGGCCAGCAGGCTGAACGAAGGAGCACACATAGAAGAAATGCAGTCAGGGAGGCGAGCAGCAGGGCCTCCATGCAGTTGGTCACGGATCCATCCTTCCAACGAAGAGTCACGAATGGAGCACCTGCTCTGGGCCAGGCTGGATTAGATGCTTAGATGTTAGGGACAGGACAGTGAATGAAGTGACAGCCTGACCTCAGTCTTCATGATCTTTACAATTTAGTGGGGAGTAAAAATTGGTCTGGCAAAGTTTCAAAAATGATCAAAATAAAATAAAAGATAAAAATAAAAGTTTGTCTATTAATTTTTATGTTTTCTAAAAGTTGCCAGCAATGTTCCGTCACTGGAGGTAGGTACACTTTATTCTGGGAAAAATCACACATTTGAGTCACACAAATACATGTTAAGATCCAAGACACTGTTTGGGAGGGAGATGAAGCCTGATGGGGCCACCTGTGGTGGGAGGCTCTTGTCCTTCCTTGTCCCCTCCATGTCTGGAGCTTGAAGGTGGCTGACTGGTGGGGTGAGTGGATTTGGATTGGATTCACCCTGTGGGTAGGATTCCCTCTGTTAGGTATCCAAGGCATAGCAACATAATGGAAAGCGGGCTAGTCCTGCTGAGTGCAGAGGTGAGGAAATGAGCATTCCTTTATCATTGCTTTGAAAATTGCACCTGAGGCAGTGTGCGGTGGTTCACGCCTGTAATCCCAGAACTTTGGGAGGCAGGTGGATCATGAGGTCAGGAGATCGAGACCATCCTGGCTAACACGGTGAAACCCTGTCTCTACTACAAATACAAAAAAAAATAGCTGGGCATGGTGGCACACACCTGTAGTCCCAGCTACTCTGGAGGCTGAGGCAGGAGAATGGCATGAAGCCCGGGAGGCGCAGCTTGCAGTGAGCTGAGATCGTACCACTGCACTCCAGCCTGGATGACAGAGACAGACTCTGTCTCAAAAAAAAAAAAAAAAGAAAAGAAAAGAAAGGAAAGAAAAGAAGAAGAAAAAAAAAGAAAATTGTACCTTAGGTTTTTAAGTCCCAGTCATTTTTGGTGCTCCTGCCATGCTCGCCTCCCTTCTCCCAGCTACAAGGTGTCTGAGGCCTCTGTAGGAACCGAGCATTTGAGGGTCCTCTTTGTTGTCTTCAGGGCCTGCTTGCCTATGTTACCATCATCCGTTCTACTCATGTTCGTTCACTTTCACCACCTGACCCCTGGCACACTGGCTGTGTGTTTTCTGTCTGCTTCCACCTGGACACAGTCTCCATGAAGGCAGGGGCCCTGTGTATTTCTGCGCCACAGTATCTCAAAATGTGTCTGGCATATATTTTTGAGTCAGTTGACACTTGCTCGGTGAATTAGAGGAGTAACGTGTCACCAACTCTGTAATCACCGCCGGAGCCTCTATGGTCTCCTGAAGGAAGGCAGGCACCCCACCCTCCTGCTCCCACAACAATGGGGTAGGGAGTAAGAATGGGGGTGGAGCAAGCCAGGAGCCTCATGGGTTCACTACAGCCATCTTCATTCTGCCCCATCCTGGAGAGGTGGGAAGGAGGGGTCTGCAGGGTCCCCTCCCCGGAAGCCCAGCCTGGCGTCCACTGCGCAGTCTTCGGGGAAACGTCTCCTTGTCCGCTGCTCTTGGCAAGTCTTGCCTCAATCCCACCACAACCCCAAAAGCACTCACGTACCCCCACTTCTGCCCTTACACATTCTCCTCAGCATGTTTAGGCTTTTGAAAGAAAAGTCCAAGGAGAAAGTGGCATTCAGGTACCATCTGTTTTCACCCCAAAGCACCACATCTTCTTAAACAAGGGGTTAGAAGGCCTGGCTGCTATTCTGGAGTGGGGAAGGGAAAAATCCAGGCAAGAGAAAGTTCAAGAGGACAAGCTGGTGAACGCTGCCAAGTGCTGCTGAAAGACCAAGACAGAACAGACTGCCTAGTAGCCACCGGATTCAGCCTCCGTGTGTGACTGGGGACCTGGGAGAGTGAGGGTGTGAGGAGGTGGCCCTGGAAACCATGGTACAGTGGAGTGATAAATGAATGGAATGTGGAGGAGACTCAGAGCTAAAACAAAGGTGATGATTCCAGAAACTCAGCTCGAAGTGGACAGCGTGATGGGAGCTGAAGGCGCAGGAGTGATGGGGAGACTCGAGCACGACTGAATGTTGGAGAGAATCTTTAAAGAGGGAGACACTGAAGTCACAGGGGGTCAAAGTGTCTGAGTCTCCCATGGGGGCCAGGCACTCATCTTGGCCTGAGGGGACAGCTTTCTGCAAGAAGGTGCAGGGATGAGCACAGATGCAGGTCCCGCCGAGGAGAGCTACAATTTGGTGGCTCCAATTTGCTTTGCAAAGTGAGGTCATCTCCTGGAATTTAGAAGACAAGTAAGGGGTGGAGGAGAGGGAGACAGAGTAGACTTGGAGGACACGGGAACAGAGAGACAAACCCTGTGGAAACGACAGGGAGCTGGGGAATCAGAGAAGGGATGGCAGGAGTTTAAGGCATTTACAACACATGAGGTGTTCCAGCAACATGGGACGATTCTATCCGTGGAATCATTTTGTCACTGTGCCCAATCGACTAGGAACTCTTTCCATGCTCAGAGAGGCAAACCCATTCTAACCCCACCCCTCACATTCTCAAATCCCCTACCCTCTCGAACCGACCAAGATATGTGGCTTGAATAGGTCAAAGGAGGAAAAATAAGTCAAAGCTCATCTGGTAAAAGCTGGAAATTATCAACTATTATTAACAAAACGGTTATATTGGAGATGCACGATCCCTCGTGAAGAGCATACCACTTTCTGAGACCGCCCCACAGGCCAGGGACTGACCAAAGAGGAAGCTGGCAACCCAGGATCCAACCACAAAACACAGAGTTCAGGTGTTTGGCACTGGGAGGTGATGGTGAAAATAAAGATAATTTAAGTAAGAGAAGAGGGAACAGACATCTGTTAAATAGTTTGTGCTCATTTTTAAATTAGGACATAACTAACTTTTTTCAAACCTCCAGAAAACTCTAATCTGTGGGTACAACAACTTTTTTCTTTTCTTTTTTTTTTTTTTTTTTTTAAGATGGAATCTCACTCTGTCTCCCAGGCTGGGGTGCATTGGCGCGATCTTGGCTCACTGCAACCTCTGCCTCCTGGGTTCAAGCGATTCTCCTGCCTCAGTCACCCAAGTAGCTGGGATTACAGGCATGTGTCACCATGCCCAGCAAATTTTTTTGTATTTTTAGTAGAGATGGGATTTCACCATGTTGACCAGGATGGTCTCGATCTCCTGACCTCGCGATCTGCCCACCTCAGCCTCCCAAAGTTCTGGGATTACAGGCGTGAGCCACCGTGCCTGGCCAGGTATAAAAACTGTTTTCTAAAGGACCAAACAGTAAATATTTTAGACCTTGTGAACCTCATGTGGCCCTGTTGAACACTGTTTAGCTGCTTTGCTTACAACCCTTTAAATAGGTTAAAAAAAAAAAATTCTGAGCTTCCAGGCCATAGAAACAAGCCAGGGGCCTCAAGTTGCAAGTTTAGACATTTCCAGTTATATTTCGTTTTTCAGGGACAGACATCTCACCGTTTCCCGATGAGGCTTACTTGACAGTTGGATCCTTTTAAAATTCTTTGTCATATTGGGCCAAGTTTTGTTTTCCTGATTCCCACTTGTATCTACTTCTGACCTCAAGAGTTGGCAAACTGTCCTCTTCCTCACAGGCTTTTTAAATAGATGAGCTTTTCCCTCTTCAGGTAAACATGCCCATTAAGTTCATCCTAACTTGATATGAAATGGCTTTCAAACTCTTACTTGAATGTCTCCTTCTTGGCATCTCCCTGCAAATAGCCTTCCTAAAATGTGGCTTCCAGAATTTACACAGTTCTGGAGATTTGGTTAATTTGGGCAGAATATTGATAATCAATCTTACCACCTATGCTTGGATGCATTGTTTTTGTTTTTGTTTTGGCAGCTCTTGTCATCTGGGAATTATGGTAATTTTCATCTAAAATTGCAAACATTTCTATATAATAAAAGTTCAAATTTCTGTAATCAAATACAGCCTAAAGATTTCAGGCCGAGCTCAAAAATCATTGCATGATTGCATGCCAGTGAATTCTTTGTATTTCTGTGAAGTGAGCATAAACTTCTCTGAGGGGTGGCAAATCACAGAGGGGCAGTCACTTGTGTCTCTATGCTGAGCCCTAATGCCCACCTCTTCCAGTGGGGCCCCATAACCAATACAGGCTTGTTAGACAGACCAAATGGCTCTTTTCTCATGCATTCCAAGTTATTTAGACCCAAGAAAACATCTGCAGGAAATGAGCGATCTGCTGGTGGATGCTGATATGGTTTGGCTCTGTGTCCCCACCCAAATCTCATCTTGTAGCTCCCATAATTCCCACGTGTTGTGGGAGGGACCCCGTGGGAGATTATTGAATCATGGGGCAAGTCTCTCCTGTGCTGTTCTCATGATAGCGAATGAGTCTCACGAGATCTGATGGTTTTAAAAATGGGAGTTTTCCCCCACAACCTCTCTTCTCGTCTGCAGTCATGTGAGATGTGCCTTTCACCTTCTACCGTGATTGTGAGGCCTCCCCAGCCACATGGAACTGTAAGTCCAATACACCTTTTGTAATTTACCCAGTCTCGGGTATATCTTTATCAGCAGTGTGAAAACTGACTAATACAGATGCTGACACAGAAATTTGGCGGGAGATGAGATAAAGGAAGCAAGCTATGTGCCTATTAGGAAATTCAGTTATATTTAAAGATCTTATCTTTGGCTTGGCATTGCAAGCATATTTGAATGTGGATTAGTGTGAAAAATAGGACATCTCCTTCTTGAAGTCCCTTTTTATGTATAAGAGACCGCAAAGCTGCTTAAAGATTCCTACCCTATTTTCCAAACTAAAACATGGGTAACACATGATCTGTCTCCCTAAGGAATTCTAGTACTTTTCCAGGAGGTCAGAATGCTTGTATTTTCTTTACTGTTGTTGACTGTAGAAAGGAGCTTGTAGAATAGGAGGAAAATATCTGACATCATGGATCTGTCACAAAGAGCCTGCAAAATTCCTTCCTTCTTCGTACATTTTACCTTCAAACCTACCAGACACATCAGGTTTCACCCAGTTCAGTGCTGGCACTGAATAATCAACTCCAGGAGTGGGGACTGGATTCTGCAGTTGAATGGGTTGCATAGGGGTGTAGCCCAAAGACCCCAGAAAAGCAATTTCCTCCAGCCCATTTCCACCATTGCTGCTCTTCCGCTGACAGCTTTGTGAAAGAAGATAAGCTCACCATGGCACTGTGCCGCCTTAGGGACAGGGACCAGTCATGCTCATGGAAAAGACAGCATGTTTTAAAAATAATCAGTATGAGGGCTGGGCATGGTGGCTCACGCCTGTAATCCCAGCACTTTGGGAGGCTGAAGTGGGCAGATCACCTGAGGTCAGGACTTCGAGACCGGCCTGACCAACATGGAGAAACCCCATCCCTACCAAAAATATAAAATTAGCCGGGTGTGGTGGCGCATGCCTGTACTCTGGAGGCTGAGGCAGGAGAATCACTTGAACCCAGGAGGCAGAGGTTGCGGTGAGCCAAGATCGCACCACTGCACTCCAGCCTGGACAACAAGAGTGAAACTCTGTCTCAAAATAATAGTAATAATAATCATCATCATCAGAATGAAATGTCTTTAAATAAACCCTATTGTGCTACAGTCAAGAGAGGCAAGATGCTTCTATTTCAATGAGCAGATGTTGAGCTAAGAAGGAAAGACAAAGGGAATTCTTAAAAACAAGACTTTTAAATCATTTAGGACCTAAAATCTTTACCCATCTGGAACATATTGGATATGCCTCCATGGTGGCAACAAATATATTTTCCCCAAGGCTGTGGAAAGATCGTCGCTTTATGTGGAAAGCACTTGGTGTGCAGTGGTCAATGGTGTGACCAGTTCTAGTACTGATACTGTATCTCATCCTCCTCATCATTTCAGAGCCCCGCAGCACCCACAAAAAGAATGCACACCTTCCGCTGTTTCTAGAGTATGCATAGTACGTATCCCTGGATGCTTCTAAAAGATGTTAATATACAACACTTTTGCCCAAAAAGTCCCACACACATTTATCTGGTGAACAAGTACAAATTTAGCAATTTTAATCAATATTCTTGCAGACAAGTGTGGATATGTATATGCATATATACATATATATATCAAAATTGAGAATTTACAAATAAGATTTGATACATTTAGTCTAGCAGTGGGTGAGTCCATAGAGTAAATCTCAAGTAGGATATATTTATTTTCTTTGGCAGTGTTTTTAGTAATTCGGTTCTACTGCATACAAAGGGACCTGAAGCTTAAATTCAGCTAGTTTTGGAGAAATCCAAAATGAGAAAAACTGAAAGCATGTAGCATTCCATGAAGCAAGAACAGCATGCATATGCTGTTCCTGGAAATACTGAAGTATCCGAATTTCATGTCTAAAAAGTCTGGAAACCATACTGAATCAGCTGCTGGTTTCTGATGTCTCTGTGGTGTGCTACTACAAACAAAAAAAAGTGGAGAAGCAAAGTTAACAGCAAAACTGAATCCTGTTCATTGTCCAGGCCAAGAAGTGGGACTGAGGTCCAGACTGAGATGACCAGAATGGCCAGTGTCCATCTGTGGCCTTCCTGGTACCTGGGGCAGCAGGACTGAGCACGCTGGCTGTCTGCTCACAGCCCCTAGTGCGACTTAGTTGGTGAGGCTGGGCAGAGCAAGCTTGCAGCATGATGGTCCTGTGATTACCACTTTCCAGGGATGGAGACCCCACACTCGTACCAGCCCACATAGTAGTAGGGGGTTCCAAAGCCAATGTTCCCAAAGCTGACGGGCTCCTGACGATACTGGCGATAGTAGCCTGGAAGGGCAACAGGAGAGGGGAAAAGAATCAGAGGCCCCTAAACCAACAGGTAAAACCCATCCTTACAGCACCCTTCAGACAGAAGGCCTCTGGTAAGTTGTTCTTGTGACAAAATGCTGCTTTCAAATAAACTGAACCATTTTTGTGTGGAGTTGTCATAGCGCTGGGGAAGGGCCAGGACCTCAGGCCCAGCCCCAACCCCAGCCTGGGGTGGGGTCTTCCCCACCTGTCTCTTATGCCTTTTGGGAAGGCCCAGCTGTAACTCGAGGGCCATGATGGAGCTGGGGACCAGCTCAGGCCTCCTCCATAGGAGCCCAGTGACTAAGTGTAAAGTATTTCTTTATCCCAAGCAGATCTGTAGAGATCGTCCTGTTCCCACACATGTGTGACACAGCTAGGATGGCGTCACTTCTGTCTCCCCACAGAAGAGGATAATTTTAGCCAGTTGCTAGTCAGCACTCACTACCGGGCAGGCCCTGACCTGGATGAACAACATTGAGCCAGATGCCTGCCCCGTCCTCACAGAGCTCAGGGCCCCCAACTTACCTCTTTCCTCCAAGGCTTAATTCCTGGACTCTGGGGTAGACTTTTAGACTTTTCAAGGAAATCTCTGAAAGAAATCCTGTAGCATTTCTGACCGTTTCTCCCTTGAAGCAGGAAGATGCTCCAACCTTCTCAAAATGTTTCTGGAAACTCAGTAACTGCTCTCACGCTCTTGGCCCTGTTTACTTTCGCCAAATAACTGCCTGCCCTTCCACCAGTGAGTGTGCTGAGTAACCAGCAGCTCTGTTCAGGGCCAGTCCTATGACCACAGTCACAGGGACACCACGAAATATGGATAATGCAGGCACTAGTAACTCTGGGGGACTGTGAGACCCAGAAAAAATGAAGAAAGGTGATATATTCTGTAGATTTGTTGTAATAGTTAATTTTATGTGTCGACTGGACTAGGTTACATATCTGATCCAACATTAAATGTTTTTGTAAACTATTTCTTAGATGAGATTAACATTTATTATTTCATTTCTTTTTCTTTATTTTGGAGACAGGGTCTTGCTCTGTTGCCCAGGCTGTTGTCCTCTTGCAGTCTGGCCACAAAACCAAGACAGGCTTGTAGGACAGACCAAATGACTCTTTGACCCAAAGGCAGCCTAGACCTCTAGATCACTAGGTCACCTCTAGGTCACTGCAGCCTAGACCTCTCCAGCTCAAGCAGTCCTCCCATCTCAGCCTCCTGGGTAGCTGGGACTACAGGCATGCACCACCACATCTGGATAATTTTTTTATTTTTTGTAGAGATGGGGTCTCACTATGTTGCCTAGGCTGGTCTCAAACTCCTGGGCTCAAGCAATCCTCCCACCTCAGCCTCCCAAGGTGCTGGGATTACAGGTGTGAGTCACAGTGCCTGGCCAAGATTAACATTTAAATCACCAGACTGAGTAAAGCAGGTGACCCTCCATAATGTGGGTGGGCTTTGTCCAATCAGTCAAAGGCCTGAATAGAAAAAGACTGAGGTTCCCCTAACCAGAGGTAATCCTGCCTGCAAGCGGCCTTTGGATTTGAACTGCAACATCAGCTCTTCCCTGGATCTCCAACCTGACAACCTACCCTGCAGATTTTGCACTTGCCAGTTTCTGCAATTGTGTGAGATGGTTCTTTAAAATAAATCTATAGATAGATAGATAGATAGATAGATAGATAGATAGATAGATAGATAGATAGATGTGAATGGATAGATAATGGATAGATAGATAGATAGATAGATAGATAGATAGATAGATAGATAGACAGACAGACAGACAGACAGATGGACAGATGGATGGACAAATGGGTGGAGACCTAGATAGATAGATAGATAGATAGATAGATAGATAGATAGATAGATAGATAGATGGATGGATAGATAGATATGAATTGATAGATGATAGATAGATAGATAGATAGATAGATAGATAGATAGATAGATAGACAGACAGACAGACAGACAGACAGACAGACAGACAGACAGATAGATAGATAGATAGATAGATAGATAGATAGACAGACAGACACACAGATGGATGGATAGACAAATGGGTGGATACCTAGATAAATAAATCGATAAACAGATAGATAGATATATAGATAGATAGACAGACAGACAGATAGATAGATAGATAGATAGATAGATAGATAGATAGATAGATAGATAGATAGACAGACAGACAGATAGATGTAGATGGATGGATGGACAGATAAATGGATAGATGGATAGATAGATGGATAGATACATGCTGGATAGGGAGATAGACAAACAGATGAACAGATGGATGATAGATGGATAGACACGCAGTTCTAAATATAAGGATAGATAGTATGGATAGATAGATGAATAGATGAATGGATAGATATATACATAAGTAGATGGGTAGATAGATTAATAATAGATAAATGGATGGATGGATGGATAGATGATAGATAGATAATAGATGGATGCATAGATGGATAGATGGATGGATGGATAGATGGGTAGATGGATAGAGAGATGGATGGATACATACATACATATGTAGATGGATAGATAGGTAGATATAGATAGATGATACAGAGAGAGATGGAGAGATGGATGGATGGATAGATAGATAAATAGATAGATAGATAGATCCTATTGATTGTTTCTTTGGATGAGAGAACCTTGACCAATATGCTTATTTTTTCTGTATTTTACTGTATTTTAATTTTTTGAAAATGGGTAATTCATGTAGCTACCTACAGTGTTTTTTCCAATCTAAAAATTTAGCAAATCAGAACATCTCATGTCTTGAAAATGCCTGATCACTCAGAGCTGAGTGCATAATGAAAAGGCTAGACTGTATTCAGTTGTTCTGTTTATTCATTTGGAGGCCAAGAGAGTTAATAACATTAAATTGTTAACTTTTGAGATTAGTGTATTTGTCTTCACCTTATAATGCCACAATCAAATAGCTTATACATTACCTCCTGAAACATATCACAGTGGGTCTGCATGTGTGTTTATCTTTGCCTTCTCTGTACCTTTGTTCACGCCATTCCCCCCTCCTTGAGGCTCACCCCTCACCCATACATAATGGAAGTATTTTGTTGATCCTTTATTTTTATTTTTATGACCTTAAGTGCTCCCAACATCCATCTTCAAATGACAAGGCAAAGGCAGACCTACTGTGGATTTTTGCCCTCTATTAATCCTTCTCTCCCACCTCCCAGGGTAATATATCAGGCATTTGTTTGTATTACCTTGAATGGTAGGGAGGGCTTCTACATAGGACTGAGGCCCTGTTCTTCCATCAAGGTGTGAATCCACAAATTGGCAATGGTCTTCACCTCTTCCCCAGCTGTCTCCAATGCTGTAGAATGTATCTGCATGAAGGAATTGATTGAGTCAGTGACTAGGTACAGAATGTCACAACTGGTTTAAGAGTTTGCACAAGCTTTGGAGACCGTTTGAATTGAGCATATTACTTAAACTGTATGTGCTATACTTTTCAAGCCTGAAAATGGTGATAACGGCACCAATCTCATAAAGGTTGTAAGAATTCAGCAAGATCAAAGTATGCTAAATCCTTCATGAATGTCCAGTAAGTGGGAACTACAGCATTAACACTACAGGCAGTTTCGAGTAGACCTTTCCATTCCTTAGTTCTAAAAACAAGGAATGACGAAAACTATGGTAGTTGGAGAATACATCATGAAATTATTATGAAAGGCAGGAAGGTCTATACAAATAGAAGAATCTGTTTTCATGCGTAACTAGGAGGGGGCGGGCCTGTGGTATGAGACGCTGTCCATGGTCCTGAGCCTTGGCTGCACAGTAGGACAAACTTGTTTCTCCCAATCCTGGGATATGACACATGGTTATGCAGCCTCTTCTAGGAATTCTGAAGCAGGGGAGGAAAAGGACAGTGTTGGAAGAGAAAGAAAAGAGCAGAGAGAGAGAGACAGACTGTGCTTGTTGGGAGAAGCATATACACAGAAATTGCTAGGGTTGGGGTCGAAGCGGGGCACTTTGTTTTGACAGTTTTTAAATGATAACTGCTGACAAGAAAAAAAAACACTCAAAATATATTTTTGACCAATAACAAAATGTAGACCAGCTGAGGTAAAGTTTTAACAATGTATACACTGAAAAATTTTAAGTTGTGCAAGTTTTAAAATAAAAAACAAGTTTGCTGTGTAGGTGGGTGAGTGAAAAGCCAGCTGAATAGAAATCGCATTTGGAAGTGCTAGTAGCTCAAGGCACTCGAGTTATTCTTTGTTTTAATCTCCTACCATGATAAAAACAATGTAATTTTTATTAGGACACAGAACAGATATTACTGCCGATATATGTTCCACCATTTACATTTTTTCTCTGTAAAGTTATGGCTGTGGCAGGGGCTGGAGAGGAAACTTTCACTCAATTATTCCAGCTCGGGCTCATACTCATTGTTATTGTATTAGTGGCAAGAAAAAAAACCCCCTAGATTTCTAACATAATTTTGGAATGTCATAACCAGTCACTATGTCATTCCTAAGACATAGTGAATTTTTCGTTTGTTCATTTTTTATTTCTTTTTAGTAGAGATGGGTTTCACCATGTTGGCCAAGCTGGTCTTGAATTCCTGATCTCAAGTAATCCGCCCACCTCAGCCTCCCAAAGTGCTGGGATTACAGGTGTGAGCCACTGTGCCCAGACAACATGTTAAATCTTTTAAAATATTTTGGGGTTGCCAGTGTAAAAACTAGTATCTTCAAAGTAGAATCTGTAAAATTGGTTTGCATTAGAGGCAGAGTGAGCCATAATCGTAGTTCCAGCCCTCATAAACATTCCGGTGCACCTGTGATGCCAACTTAGTACTTGATAAAATCAAAACGTTACATACCTTCCATAGGCAACCATGCACAAAGACTTACCTTTCAGGTTGTCACTGAGGAAGATTTTATACCTCAGTGAATTACAAAGAACAACTCCCACGAACTTTCGATACCACGTCCGCTTCACATATTGCCGCCCATGGCAGTCCGTGTAGCCGGGATCGTGTTTGAAAGCGAATGGGATCCAGATAGGCTCACCGCCTTGACAACACAAAACACACCTGCTAAGGGTAAGCACTCCACGGTGTGTCTGCTCTCATAAAGTGCCAGGAAACTGGACTTCCTTCCTGGGCCTTCCGTTCCTTGCAGGGCTTTGTTTTTTGTTTGTTGTTGTTTTTGTTGTTTGTTTTTGATGGAGTCTCACTCTGTCACTCACATTGGAGTGCAGTGGCACGATCTCGGCTCACTGCAACCTCCGCCTCCTGGGTTCCAGGGATTATCCTGCCTCAGCCTCCTGAGTAGCTGGGATTACAGGTGCATGCCACCATGCCCTGCTAATTTTCGTATTTTTAGTTTCATCATATTGGTCAGGCTGGTCTCGAACTCCTGACCTCACGATCCGCCCACCTTGGCCTCCCAAAGTGCTGGGATTACAGGCGTGAGCCACCATGCCCGGCCTTGCAGGACTTTTTTTGAGCAAAATTTTCCCACCCTCCTTCTCTTTCTCTGTCTTTTTCAGTACTAACGTACATTTGGGGCATTATTTTTACCTGAACGTATTTAAAGTATTCACATTTCAATAAGGGTTTCTCAGAGTTAAGAAGTCTTTAAACGGCAAGGAAAATAAGCTGTAATGGCAGATTTGGTCTTTGGGGGCATGCCATCCTGTCCCCAGGTCCCACTGCATAGACTCCACTTCTTGCCACTCAGAAGACCTGTTTTGCACTTAAGCAACAAAGCTTTCTCAATTTCCTTGAAAAAGTAAAACTTGTTGTTTTACTTGTTGCACTTTGCTACCTTTCCAGTGATTTAAAATATTCAAATCAGTCATGAAAATAAAGCATCTGTTTCATAGGACTGGCTACTCCATGATGTTTTTTCATACGTGTTGATTGCTATGGCTCTATTTTAAAATTCCCAGGTCATTCTTTCCCATAGAGTAAAGAAGATCAGGACGAAGAGTGCAAGGAAAGCATAGAAGTTGACAGAAAATTGTGAAAATGGTCCAGACTTTCTAATTGTGCGTAACCACAACAATCTCATATTCAATATTCAACTTGATTACCAGAATGTCCAGATTATCAAGAAGACAGACTTACCTGGAGGCCTCACAACAAGCAGAGGATTATCTGTAGAACGAAAAAGAAATAATGGACTTGGTGCCATATCTCGCAATCATGTAGTTTTTTAAATGGTTAGTGTAACTGAAAGAGCTAACCAAATTAGAATAAAGAAAAAGATAAGATTTGATAGATGCCAACATTTTCCTTGGTTTTATTTTCTAAACATTTCCTTTGGAGAAATACTGTTTTCTAGTTAGAGCATGTTGCTATTTACCTAGAAGCTGTGGATCCCTGAAAATAATAAGGTTTTGATATTATGTATTACAAAATAATTCAGTACTTATTTTTAAAAATTGTCTACCTTTAGAAGATAGTGTGGTGGTTTCTTAAAAAGGTGAGCATACACCTACTATACAATCCATCCATTCCACTCAGTCATTTATCCAAGAGAAATGGAAACATATGTCCATCCAAACACTTCCACATAAATGTTTATAGCAACTTTGTTTGTAATCGTCAAAAAGTAGAAACAACACAAGTGTTTATCAACAGGTGATCTGACTAGGTAAACAAACTGTAGCACAGCCATACAAGGAAATACTGCTCACTAGTAAAAGAGAGTGAACTACTGATACACACAATGGTTTGGATGAATCTCAAAATGATGATGCTAGGTGAAAGAAGCCAGTCAAAGGAGTTCATACTGTATGAGTCTACGGATACCCAAATCTAGAAAGTGCAAACTAATCAATAGTGACAGGAAGCAGATGAATGGTTGCCTACAAACTGGAGAGAGAAGGGGCCTGGGAAAGCTGCATTGCACAGTAGCAGGAGGAAACTGTCGGGGAGATGGATATGCTATCTTGACAGTGACAATGGCTTCATGGGTATAAGCACAACTCAAAATATACTAAGATGTACACTTCAAGTATGTTCAGGTTACTGTATGGCATTTATACCTCAACAAACGTAAAACCTGTCTCTACCTTAGCCCAAGTAACAACATTTAAGAAAAATATGACA